>NW_027504766.1:0-14238 GCF_021521415.1 Bidens hawaiensis
TCATACTATCATTACTTGGATCAGGATCGGTTCTCCTTCTTGGTCTAGATAGAGAAAAGGGAGAAACTAGAGAGAGAGCTTAAGTGTGTGTTTTGGGTGGTGTATTGAATATGTGTAAATGAATGAATTAGTTAGTAATTAAGGTTTATATATTATGGATCATGGGCTTAAGCCCATGGTCTTTCCATCTTTCCTTCTTAATCCAAGTCCATAACCCATATCCATTTAACCCAACACTAGCCCGACTCATAATAACACATATTTTAATTTTATTAACCAAAACAGGAAGACAGGATGTTACAAGAACGTCAACTAAGCCCCCAAAGCTGCTTAGCATGGAAGATTATCCTAATTGGGCTGATAAGTTTGAAACGTATGTGCAAGCCGTGAACTATGATACATGGGAGGCTATTGAAGTAGAGTACATCATACCGAGGAATGAAAATGATACAAGTAATAGATTATCTCATATACCTGAGGCTGATAAGCCTAGGTTCGTACGAGAGAAAATGATGACGAACCTGTTTCAACAATCAATAAAGAGATTTTTCAACTCCTGCAACACAATGGTTCATGTCACTCAATTTGGGAGGCGTTGCTGAACAAGGATAGAGGGAATGCTGATATGAGAAAATCAAAAATTGGTTTGCTAAAGAAAGAGTTTGACATCTTCTCTATGGTCAAAGGTGAAACGATGCCTCAACTAATTGAAAGATATTGCCATCTGGTTAATAAGATGAAAAGATTGTCCATTGATAAAGAGGAGTATGAATATATCAATAAACTGGCAGATTCGTTGTATTACGATTGGGAGACATTCATCATGATTCAACAATCCAACCCAATCAATTATGCTAGACTGACATTGGCACGTTTTATTGAAAAACTGGAAGATCATGAGTTGGAGATTAGGAAGAAACAAAGAATGAAGAGTTCATCTGCTATTCAAGACATTTGTTTGTACTTCAACTCTTCACAATTAGTGATTGCTCCAAGTCAAAAGATCCAAACTGCGTATGTAACAAATAGAAGTTTTGGTGGATGTTCTTCTCAAACTAGTCAACAAACCAACATGCCTCATTTCACAAGTTCTTATGTTGGTACCAATGCAACAACTGTTGCTGTTCCTGATCAATCATAAAAAAAACAAGTCCACCATCTTATGTTGTACAATGCAATATCGCTGTGAATATTAAAAACAACAATGGACTTACTATGGATAATGTTCTAGAGCACATGGCCCTTTTAGGATCAGTTTTGGATTCCTATGAATGTTTGATCGCTGGTCGGATTAGGAACTATAATATGACAAAAGAAGATTATGACCAAATCGACCCCGAAGAGATGGAAATGTTAGACATCCGTTGGTGCATGGCCAGTGTGGTTAGAAGGGCTAAAAGGTTTAGTGTAACATCTATGGATTTTTCTTGTTAATAAACGCTAGTTTTTTTACTCATTTAATAAAGTTATCGTATTCATTTCATCGTCTACATTTATTATTGTTGAATTATATGTTATTTATTGAATAGCATTAACTTTGTATGTGTAACTATATGATCCTATGTTCATTTCATCATAATCATACTTAATCGTTAATATGACACGTTGAACCGGAATGCCTAGATTAATATTTTATAACATGAAACAAAATACTTTGTTATTATTATTTTATCCTAAGTATTTAAATTAATCATGTGATTAAAAAATGGAACACTCTAGAACCTTCAATCTTAACATTGTTCCTCAAGTTTTACGTTATCAAATTAAATTACTTTGAAAAAAAAAAAGAAATATGTTTGAAAAAAAACTTTTGGCCATGAGCCACCAAAATCACCATTATCTTTTATTTGCTTATTTTATTATTATTATTATTATTATTATTATTATTATTATTATTATTATTATTATTATTATTATTATTATTATTATTATTATTATTATTATCATTATCATTAAGCTTATCATTTAATCTTTAAACAACCTTTATCTATATTTCAAATGTATTCAAACCTCCTTACCTTCACTATAAATAGAGGCTCTCATTTTCATTATTTTTCAAACCAAATTCCATTCTCTCTTTTCTCTCTAAGCATAAACAAGTAAGTCTTTATAATTATTTTGCTTTTCATTGTTGTTTTATACATTTTTTCTTTCTATTATGAATTTCTTCTTGTTTGTTCTTATGTTCTTGAGTTTTTCTTTGAATCTTCATAGTAGTTCATATATTCTCACCATGATCATCATAAATTATTAATAAAACCCTTACTTTTTGCTTTAAATATTATGATGATCATGTTGTTCCAAGAAATCACAATTATTTTCTCAAGATCTTGGATCAAAAGTATATTTTTTTCGTGAACAACTATGAATATTTTTATGATCTTCAAAAACTCATAAAGATATCATAAATATCCTAAATTAATTTAAACTTTAAACCCTATACTTTCCTAAATTTCAATAAACATCCTGAACGATAATATTTACACTTTGAACCCTATACTTTCCTAAATGACAATAAATACACAAAACTATGTGATATTACACTTTTATCCTCGTACTTTTCGATTAATCAAAATCATTCTAAAATATTTTGTGTTAGTTTAAAAATAGAGTATAAACCGGGTATGCATGTATCTGACGAGCAAACGGTTCTGCCTAAGGCAAGAGTAGCGTAAATAATCCCATTGGACCCGTGACTCTTACCTGGGAATCAACTTGCTGGAGGTCATGCTCTTGGTTTACAACATTCTAGTATGCAACACTCTAACTAATTATAAAAATCAAAACTTATTCTAGGGCATCCTGTGACTGGTTCAACAAACTCTTGCTCGTGTTCATGTTCATCCCTCAAGCAAGGTGAGTTCATATCCCCTTTTACATGTTTTTTAACGTTTTATACTTTGGGGTGGAAACATGAAACTTATTTATTTTATGTTTTATAAATACTATTTGATTCAAGCTTTATTCATAATTTTCATTGTGTGTGATCATTACATGCATATGTTTAATCGCATGTACAACCATTAACTTGCTAAGCCCGTGGTAGTGTGATGATAGATATATTGGCCCGACCCGCCCACTGAGGCCCCGGGTTGAGGCCTGTGTGTTCAGAATCTAACGGTCATTAAACATTAAACATAATAGTCTAATCGTGGATTAGACGGCCCGCTAATCGTGTCAGAGGTTTGGTTGTAATCACTAAAGTATATAAAGTAACTTAAAACATATGAAATGTTTTCAACATAATTCATATTTTTCTATTTAAAAACCTATGTTCTCACCAACTATTTTTAGTTGACACTCTCGCATGTTTTTCAGGTAATGGAAATTAAGGAAGATTCTTGAAGTTTCATATAGGGGATGATTCAGACTTAGAAGTTTAATGAATAAGTTTCTATGTCATGTTTTCTATTTTGGATTATGTTTTGTTGTAACAACTTGTTGGTTTATTTTAAGAAGAGTTTTTACATTTAATACCATGCACATGATTTCAATCTACGCACGCCCCGACGTTTCGGCCTTTGGCCGCGGGGGGGTGGGTGGGGGTGTGACATTTAGGGAGATCACTGGGAAAAATTGTCTAGATGGAACTACTGCTAAACTTGGTTTTGACAAGTCAAAGGTCAGATTCTTTCGATGCAAAGAAAATGGACATTTCAAGAGGGAGTGTATCAATCCTGAAGTTGGGGATTCAACTCCTAATCTGTTTAGCCGAGACTACAACCGACAAGCAATTTATGTGCTCAACTTGATGAGGGGTTTAACTGGAATTCAGTGGTCCACAAAGCTAATGTGGCGGAGATAATGAGTGAGTGTTCTAAAAACAAGAGGACAAGAATGATGAAAAAATTAAAGACGTCACCGAAGGAATGAGTGCTACATAGATTTCTACTACTGATGAGGATTCTCCGAAATTCAATTCCTAATGAATTTTTTTAAGTCCTTTTTACCACCTGATGTGTCCGAGAGTTTTGCAGGTTCGTTCAATAGTGAAGAAGTTCTACATGGAAAAATTGACTTTGGAAATGATGATGAAGAGGAGAATAGTGAGACGGATCGAGATCACGATACATCAAAAGGTGAAGCCAGTGGAAATTCTGATCAAGAAGGAGTTTTTGTTGAAAAAAATGCACATATTCTTCAAGCTAACATGGCCGGTCAGGTATAATTTTCTCCTGATGAAATTCAACGCATTTATGAATCACATGAAGAAAAGGAATTTGTTATTAATTCATTGATAACATATTTTAATTTGTTTAAAAATGATTATAACAAAAATGTTTCTTGATTTTCAAAATGTGAAAGAGGCTTATGACAAGCTTCAATCGTGTGAGAAAAATTTGTAGAACAAAATTTTGCAAGATGAAAAAATGATTTCAGTGCTCACTCACACGGTTGAAGATAGGCAAATTGCCATCAATAGGCATGTGGATGAAAAAGCATAATTAAAAAGAGAATTGGAATTGACTAAAACTAAGATTGAAAGGATTGAGACAAAATTGAGAAGTTACTCTACTTCTCAATATGTTTTGGATCACATTGTTTTAAAGGATATTTCAAAATATTATGTTATTCCGCCACCAATTTGGAGTTCTTATGTTCCAAAAAACCCAAAGGATTCCTCAAGGCGTTGAACGTGGTGTCAGATTCATCACAACATGATAATTCATGTGATGAACATGTTGTTCAATCTGTTCATAGTTTTCAGTGTGATAGTGAGGTTGGTAAACAAGTAGCTGAATTTGTGCTGGATGAATATGAAAGTTCATCTAAAGAAATTATTAAAAGTGGTAATCAATCTGAGAAAACAAAACCCAAATCAAATGGTAAAATTGGTAGAAATGATAATCAAAACTCAAGATTTGCTAAAACTAGTTTCAATTATAAACGGAAGGGTATTGGTTTCAAAGAGGATAACCAAAAGTCTGAAAAACCACAAAATGGTTTTCAAAAGATTGTGTTTGGGAAAGGTGAGACCTCTGAAGCAAAAAAAATAGGCTATCTTTATAAGGCAATCAAATGATGAGTTTTACAAACTTAAAGCTGAAAAAGAGAGTCAAGAGAATCATGGCCATCCTGTTAACAAATTTATTGATAGGAGAAAGTGTTTCTATTGCATTGAAGAAGGACACTTGTTCTATTCGTGTCCTTAAAGATTTTGTCAAGAAGAAAAACATGTGGTAAACAAAAAACCATATGTTAAAGTTCCTGTGGTTAAATCTACACCTACACCTGTTAAGATTTTAAAGAGAGGTGTAGATAAGGAATATGTCAAAAAGATTTTTGAAGTGGGTGAATCTTCGAATGCCAAGAAAAATGATAGTTTTTATAAAAAGAAAGGTTCTACTGGTCAGAATTGGGTGGAAAAAGTTAAAAGTAATGAAAATGTTAACCCACCAAATGAACAAGTTGTTAATCCACCTGATAACCAAACTGCTGAGTCATTAACTGATCAAGTTGAGTCTTTAAATGAGGTTGTTAATCAAGTTGATTAACATGTTGTTTCATCGAGTTCATGTTAGTATGATGATTCTTTGTCTGATTATGAATATGATGATTTAGAGGAAGTTTTGAAAAGAAAAATGAAACAACCCAAGACCAAGAAGGCTTGGGTTTCCTTGTTTCACTAACTGCTTATTTTTGTAGGGGCTTTCAATATCCAATGATTCACGTTGGATAATGGATAGTGGAGCCTCTCGACACATAATTGGAACTCTCCATCTGCTAAAGAATGTTCAATCTATTCGAGGAGGGTTTGTTGGAATTGCAGGAAATCAAGGAGGACAAATTTTTGGAGAAGGGAAGCTAACGAATGGGAAAGTAATGTTCGAAAACGTGAATTTCATTACTGAGCTGGAGAACAACTTACTAAGCATATCTCAAATGTATGACAAAGGATTTTCAACGCATTTTACAAATCAAGATTGTTTGATCTTAAGCCTGGGTACAAGATTCTAGAAGAGTGGATTTTGATGAAAGAACAAAGAGGAAATGATCTTTACATGCTTAACATGAATGTTGCTTCATCGACACAAGGCACTGTTCAGTGTTTTGTCACCAAAGGATCTGAAAAAGTCAGTTTTATGGCATCATCGCATTGGTCACATCAATGTTCGGAAAATAAACTATCTTGTTCACATTCAGTTGGTTGATGGAGTGAATTTTAAGGGTTTTCATTTGAGATCTGAGTGTTTGAGTTGCAAGAAGGGTTAGCAAAAGAATAAGTCACACCCGACAAAAGCTGTCAATACAATCAACTTACCATTTGAGAGGATTCATATGTACTTATTTGGGCACGTTAATGTTAAGAGTATCACTGGGGAACTGTATTGCTTGGTGGTCACTGATGATTACTCACGATTTTCATGGGTAATGTTTTTTTAAATGGAAGGATGAAACGTTTGAAAAATTGATGATTCTGTTCAAAAAGCTTGAAATGTTATACAACTTGCCAATCCAATGGATTCTATGCGAAAATGGTAGCGAGTTCAGAAATAACCATATGATTCAATACTGTAATGACCGGGGTATTCATGAGTTTGGCTCTCCTTATACACCGCAACAAAATGGTGTTGCTGAACTAAAGAATCGTACTCTGATTGAAATAGCTAAGGCGATGTTGGCGGATTCGAGATTACCTGTGTGTTTCTGGTTTAAAGCTATTGCCTCATCTTGTTACACTCTTAACTGTGTCCTGACAGTAAAGAAGTATGACAAAACATGTTTTGAGCTACTTAATAGACGAAAGCCTAATTTGAAGTGGCTTGAGCCGTTCGGATCTCAATGCATTGTTTTGGATCCTGATGGTAAATTTGGTGCAAAGTCTGTGGATGGTTTCTTCGTGGGTTATGCTAGTCCTTTAAGAAGAGTATTTTTACCTAACACCAACCGTATTGTGCAAGTACAACATGTGGATTGTCAAAGATATGCACCTCCTATTCAAAGAAAAGGTGATTCATGGATGTTTGACTATGACAATTTGTGGAGCTACTTCTCTTTTCCTAAAGAAGAAATTACTGATGAAATGGTCATACTGTTATTTCAACAATATTCTGGAGAAGGTTCTCAACATAATGTTGCACAAGAAGTTCCAGTCTTTAATGAAGATCCGTTTCTTGATGTTGATGGCCATTTTGATGATACTCCGGCTACACCTTCTTTTGACGATGATGGTGAAGATCATACTGATGTGATTGTATTGTTGATCTGCTATTTCTGATCATGTTGCTACTGAGTCTGTGCTTTCTGATGAAAACGTCATGAATCTTCCTAATGATGTGATAGTTCCTGATGAAGTGATGCCTTGAACTTTATCATATCACCCGGAAGAAAATATAATTGGAGATCTTAGTTATGGCGTTTGTACCCGAATTCAAGTAGACCAAATCCTGAGTTGTTACTATTCTCAAGTTGCTCCTCTTCAGAATCGGTTCTCATTTAAATGTTTTATTTCACTAATCGAACCAAAGACATACAAACAAGATTTGAATGAAGAGAGTTGGGTCAATGAAATTCAAGAAGAACTTATGCAATTTGAAAAGCTTGGGGTGTGGAAACTTGTTAATCTACCAGATAACAAACGATGCATTAATACCAAGTGGGTTTTCAAGTGCAAAAGGGACGAAAACGGTATAATTGTCAGAAACAAAGCTCGATTATTAGTTCAGGTCTATAATCAAAGAGAAGGAATTGATTTTAACAAAGTATATGCTCCCGTTGCTAGACTTTAAGCAATTAGAATTTTCTTAGCCTTTGCATTTTGGAAGGGATTCAAGGTCTACCTGTTAGATGTTAAGTATGCTTTCCTGAACGGTAAACTGGGTGAAGAAGTCTTTGTAGGACAACCACAGGGGTTTGTCGATCCGATTCACAAAGACAAAGTGTACCTGCTCGACAAAGCTCTTTATGGACTACACCAAGCCCCGAGAGCTTGGTATGACACGTTGTCTCAACATCTTTTAGACAATGGCTTTGTTCGTGGAACCATTGATTGTACACTCTTCACAAAGGAAGTGGATGGTCATTTTCTTATAGTCCAGTTCTATGTGAACAATATCATTTTTGGGTCAACAAATGATGTTCAGTGTAAAGATTTTGAGGAGGTTATGAAGTCAAAATTTGAAATGAGCGCTATGGGAGAGTTGAAGTTTTTCTTAGGACTGCAAGTCGAACAAGAGTCTGATGGGATCTTTATTCACCAGACAAAATATATCAATGTTATCCTTGAAAAGTTCAACATGACTGACTCATCACCGAGTAGCACTCCTATACCGGTTAATCATGGAATTGGTCCTGATCCCACCGGGGAGAAGGTCGACGAAACATTCTACCGTTCTATGATTGGTTCCCTCATATATCTTACTGCTTCTAGACCAGATGTAACACCCAGGCTTAAAGCGGAATACACCTGGGTGCAACGTACAGATCACTCATAAGCTCGTAACACTATTATTAGTGACAATATATTGATTTTATTTCATAATTTTGCAAGTGCACAAATAGTTAATGAGACAAACAACGTTACATCTAAATGAAATAAATATTATTCATTTGAATAATCCTAATGTATAACTAGTTATCTTGTCCAGGCACTTCATCGTATCAATATGCAGTACGTTTAAAATAATATATTTTGTCAACAAAATATGTTAGTGAGCTTTCATAAGTTTAGCATATATATATATATATATATATATATATATATATATATATATTATATGCGTGATTCAACGATCGTCATACAATAAACATTCAAGCGTAAAGTAAATGAAATCAACTAGTGTCGTCCTCCCGTTCCTTTAGCCGAAGCCGTAGTTATAGAGAAAATGAGAACCACCTTACGAAACAATCGAAGTCGTAATGGTAGACGGCGCAAGTACGTCCCGTCGGATCCTCCCACTATGTGTATGCGTTTGCGTAACTTTCACCATAAAAACAGTAAACACGTTGCAACCAAGTTCACGTATAATCATAAACAATATGCAAGAATAATATTAACATATACGATAAATGTGAATCGGTTTGTAAACAAGCGCATAACTAATGAAATAAACACTTGTGACATGCTGCACCCCAAAAATATAAAAAGCGTTAAAAAGGGGTTATTAAAAACTCACCTCGAAAATGAGGAATGATAGTGTGTACAAGTCGAGCAAAACGAGGCGGAGTATCACGACGGGTTATCCTAAACAATTATATTAATATGCTATAAACAACTAGTCTGAACAAAACGAAAGGTCGACGATAAATTGAGACTTTAGGGTCCATATACAAATTTGAGGAATTTGTTTAGGACTTTGAATGATAAGAACAAATGAAAAAAAAAAGAATATATATATATATATATATATATATATATATAATTATTTAAAATAATTAGTAGCATAGTTTTTTATCCTTAATGAACTATATTATAGTATTATAATCTATCAAACAACAACGGTTTGTTTTAACGAATTCGTCTCTTTTAAATTACATCTTATCTAATGGTTTCATAAAAATATAAATGCTTTAAATTTACACTAATAAAGTAATACGCTATCGAAGTATGATATCAAATGAATTATAAACGTACCTTTTAATTTGAACGCTAATTATACGAGTTTTGATGGTTTTAAATGAACGGTTTATTAAGCAAGAAAAAAAAAAGAAAATAACGGTATTCAGGTTTAAATTTATACTCCATATATATAATGCTTATTTGATGATGGTGGTGGTGGTGGTGGTGGTGGTGGGGTGACCTTTGTCTTGTTTTAGCAAAAAAAAATAAAATGAAGTGTTTTTGAAAATAATAATAACAAAACAGATTTGCCTCTTAGGAGGCACGAGCCCAGGCTTAGCCGGGTCTAACCAAGTAAACACAACCAACTGCACCAGACAAGCTATTGGTTAAGCCGTGACTCAAATAATTTTAATAAATCATTATAGCATATCCCCAAATTGAATAAGAACCCTAGAATTGTAAACCTTGAATTGAACATGCATTTGCCTCTGTCAATTGAGTTTGACAGGGGACTTGATAAACAAGAACGAAAAGTAAACATGCAACAATTACCTAAAACGACAAGAATAAGAAGGTGAACGGCGAGTTCTGTGTTCGGTTCGTCTAGGATGAGACTTGAACAATTCTAGAGTGATTTGGATGAAAAACTGAGAGTGTAATGGTGTTGGCGATGGTATGAGAGGTGTTTTTACAAGTCTAATCAGCATGAATGAACATATAATGGATTAATCTCGATGATGGTTTAATGAGTCGGTTTTGAATTTGATTATTACCGAAGATAAGCTTTAAATATGAGAATTAAGTCCCAAAATTGGCGGCGAGATGTTTGGTTTAAAGTTACGCATTAAGTGGTATAAACGAAATTGTTATTCGGTCCTTAATTGCGCGCTTAATGGTCGTCGTAAGATGGCAACGGTGGACTGGACGAACGTTTCTTTTTTTCTTTTTATGTTCTTCCACAGGAAAACGTGAAAAAAAAATGTTGTAGGTTATTTAAACTAGATAGTGTATTTGGCAGTTATAGTCCTCAAAGTTTAGGATAACTAAGATTTAAATAAAAGTTTATTGGCTTTTAGTAATTCACATAAATGCCCCTTATAGATTGGGTTTTTCTTTAATACTATGACTTATCTACCGAAAGTTATTATTATATATATATATATTTTTAACAATCAAATTTAAATAAGTTTCGAAAGAACCTGATAAAATAAATTTGATAAATAAGATATGAACATATGAATGTTAGTTGGATATGAATACATGAAGACTTGAGATTAAACTTGTAAACTTGTAATAACGTCATAAATCAACATAAACAATATGAATATGTACTGGTAGATGTGCCCGCGCGTTGCGGCGGGACACCATGAGGATTAAGTCGGAATAAGGTTTCCGACAAAGACGCGACATAAATTTGATGGTGTCGTTACAGTTTGTGATAGTACAGTAGTTTGCTATAGGTTAATGTAACACATGCTGGTGCAGGTTAAGTAAAAACAAGAATAACGAAACAAAGAGGGTAATGAGTCTTTAACGTCAACACCAGAAAATTTGCAAGGTAAGCATACAGTTGACTAACTTTTAATTACTAAAACATATTATAAACAAATCTAATGAAAGAAAAAGCAGAATATCTAAAACAAAGGCAAACAAAATGAACCAAAAAACTAACTTAACTATAACATAAGTAAACAATACAATAAAATCTTTTGCCATTACAGAGTATAAAAAAAAGTTTAAGAGATCATAAGTAAATAGTTAAGTAGGCTTATAAGATGTCAAGGGATATATAGTCCCATTAAAAGCTATCGGTGATCAAGGGTTCTCTTATACCTTGAAATTAAATGTGTTGTCTAAAATCAACTTAACTACCTGTTTTACTGTTTCGATGCTTTTTAGATTCTCGGTCAACTGTTGACTTTCCTCCTTTTTTGCAGGTCCTCAACATGCCACTGCCACACAAAATCTCTGTTTTCATTGTAAACTTCAGCCCAAACCAATCATTAGATTCGGATTCATGTTATGCCAACTCGAGCATCTTGTATCTGGCACAATAACATAAAAATGCCTACCATAAAACAAATCACAAATTGATTCAAATAAAAGATCAAGTAAGCTGAAATTTTATGGTTGTGGTTGGAGTTGTAATTTAATGGTTGTGTTTGGACTTTGACCTTAAGAGTCAAATCTATTTTGGGCATTTTGTAGCAAGCTTGTACAGGTCAAAACTTTCCAAGAAACAATAAGTTAATTTATGCTATCCAATTGATGAGTCATCATGTGTGCATGAATCCAAAAGATACCGACCAAACCAACTTTTTTTGTTCGAATTCTCTGTAACAATTCAAGCGGAAACAAATTAAAAGAAAAAAACAAAACAAGATACACAACTACTGTACACAAAGAAGCACGTGTATAACATAGCATTTTCGGTTATTAATTTTATCTTTACTGTTATAATAGATGAATTTTGCATAATAAACAAGACTTCTTTATGCTACAGAGTAACACTAAAATATGCCTTTAAAAATATTATATTCAAACAAAGTTCTGGAACTGCTCATACATAATCCTCATCGTGAAATTTCCTTCTAATAGGTTGCTGATCCAAAATAGTCTTGCTCTATGCAAATTTAGAAATCAGAATACATTATTGTTGATACTCTATTATAACTTTATTATAAGGTTTCGGGTGTACACAAGTTAATTTATTCTATAATAATAATGCATTCAAAATTTTAATATAATGTATTATCACATTCTAACACAATGAATAGAAGACGCGTGCTAGGGCGTTCAATGCATCTCTTAACCCTCTTCGAATCAACTTAAGGATCCAATGGGAAATTCCAATGATCGTCCAAGAACAGAAAAACTTCCCAGGTAGTTCAAGTCTAAGTTTAAATCCAGTTGACACAAAGTTCGTAAACATACAAAACGCAAATGCTGCAACTTTGGTCACGCATTCATTAGTATAAAAGAAAATTATATAGGTGTCCATGGGTCGATTTCATGTTGAAACCAAATCGAATTTTTGGTTTTTGAAAACCGTTTGGTTTGGGGTTTTTAAGTTTCTGTTTCAGTTTTGCAATCCGGCTTTAATTAATTTTTAGGCCAGAAAACTGGTCCAAAATAATGAATTTGGACCTAAATGTTTTTGTTAATTAAAACATATTATGAGATCTAGTCCCAATTTCACACAATTCAAGTTTAATAGCCAAAAGTTACACATACATACCGTCCAATTGCGTCTTGTTCAGAAGCGATTGAAGGGGAGAAGGCGGACAGTAAGCTGCCGGTGATTGGTCCCATGCTTCAAGTGATTTCATTTCAATTTCATCCTATTGAAGATTGACGATGATTGCGCCATTCAATTGAAGACTGATGATGTATTGTAATTGCACAGTAACCGTTCAATTCAATTAATTACATATTAATTGCAATTGAAGGTAGAGTGGCGCCAGGTAGATGAATCGGAACGCTTGAGATGGTCGCCGGAGTTGATCGGAGAAATGATGAGGGCAATAAATCTTACGGCCTCTCATCAAGAATCTAAGAAGGTGAAAGGTTGCCTATATATATATATTATAATGTAACTAGTAACTGAGTTTCATTATAGTTGTTCCTTATGTATGGAAGTTGCAAGTATAGTAAAATCTATGTTTCATCAGTAGAAATAAATAAAATTTTATTTTAAAAAAAAAAAAAAAAAAAAAAAGTAAAATCAAACATAGCCATCATTTTCAGTTTCTTTAAATTATGATGTTTTTTTTATAAAAAAAATATTAATCAAGAAGGCATTATGTTTCTACATTATAAGTGCCTGAATGGTGACCTTAAGATAGTTATTAATAGCATAAAGACCGATGGACCATGTTTACAGCTAGTGGTCGGCAGAGGTCAAAGTGAAACCGCTGGACCGTGTCTAGGGCCAGCTGACCACTGTTCGCAACCGACTCGGGTAATTTATTCTTTTTAAATTAGACCGTAATTACAATAAAAACATAAATGGATAAGAGAATCTTACTGAGGGCTTGAGAAACAGTCAACCTTTTTCTAGGATCCTTGTTAAATAGCTGTTTGACAAAATATTTGTCGTTGGACGATAGTGTGGGCCATGATACTTCATCTAAACATAGGTTTGGTTTTAAAACTGCGCAAGAAATCATGGGTTCAGCTTGAGCATAAAACGAGTGGCTACCACAAGAAAGAATATATGCTATAACACTAATGCTCCATACATCGACATCGGTACTGTATGATATATGTAGAACCTCATGTGTCCCAAAATATGAAATATAAACTAACCTTATGTAGCAACTAAAGAATAATAATTTCCATCTGCACTGTGTTAATAATCTGGTCCGTGAAAGAATAAAATAATGATTACAAATGTATAAATGAGCCGAGTTGCTCGCGAGCGACACATGATCGGATTGATAAAAAGCTTGACACGAGCCGAGTCGTATCAAGCCTGAGTCTCAAATAGAGCTTGTTTGACTTTTATGTATCACGCAATTTAATTAAAAGTTTAGAATACTTAACTAATGTGATTTGGGAATTGAAGATGAGGTCTTAAAGTAGGCTTCATCTTCTGTTTACCATCTCTCTGTTGGACCGATCATCTATTTTTAAACCATCATCTTCCACTTCTTCCTTTGTAGCTTCTGAGTAACCAAAAAGTAAGAAGAATTAAGAAAAAAAATATGACAGGTGTTCTATGTGCAGGCTGTAAA
>NW_027504767.1:0-26503 GCF_021521415.1 Bidens hawaiensis
ACCGAGCTCGAAATGTCATTTTAGAAGCATCTTCCTCTTTGATTTTAACTTGAAGATAGCCGGATCAGAAGTCGATTTTTATGAAGTAGTTCGCTTCTTGGAATTAATTGAACAAATCGCCTAATTATGGGAGGGGATATTGGCTTTTGACGAAAATTTTGAGTAGTTCCCGGTAATCAGCGCACGTCCTAAGCTTCCATCCTTCTTCTTAACCAATAACACCGGCGCTCCCCAATGGGGATAGCTAGGTCCTATAAAGTCTTTATCTAATAATTCTTGTTGCTGTGTAATTAGTTCTTACATTTCGGAGTGTTCCAGATGATAAGGTGCCTTGGCAATAGGAGTTGCCCCTAGGATTAGGTTAGTTCAGAGTTCAACTTGTCAGATAGTGGTATTTCGGGTAGTTCATCAGGAAAGACATTGGAGTATTCAAGTACTACGGGGATATTTCCTATATGTTTCATTGGGTTTTTTTAATGGTTACATTTTCCAGAAATGCCACACACCTTTGGCGTAAGCGCTTTAATACTTTAAGATGAGACACGAGAGGTGATATTGCACCAAACTTCTCCCCTTGTACCATCATCGATTCATCATCCGAGAGAAATTTTTTTTAACTATTTACTCATTACACACGATTCTCGCCTTGTAATTAGCTAACCAGTTCATACTGACAATTACATCGATGTTTCCCAACTTTACCTGGGGTAGGTCGATAAAAATACGCAGATTTTTGGTTGGTTGTTTAGGATAATAGGACAGCTTTGGAGTATTTGGTTAACAGTTATAGGTTTTTTGTTAGCGAATTCTATAGCATAGGGGTCTATTAGTTCACTGACCGATATATTTTCCAAGGATAGGAAGTTAGTGGAAATAAGAATTTTATCATTGCCTATATCAAACGAGACTGAAACATATTAATCAAAAGTTACGAATGTATTCTTTACCACAGTTAAGTTCTGTCCTGTTCTATCTGATCCAGTTAATAAACGCGGCCTTCATCCGAGTTAGACGTTGACGTTTTCTCTTGGTTTAACCTGGGACAGTTCTTTTTGGAGTGTTTCGTACTGCCACACGCATAGTAAGTATGATGGTTTGTCATAGGTTGGAGGGAATTAGTTGTGATTGAGGTAACTGTAAACAGTAAAGTTAGAATGGTCAGTTTACAATGTTCATAATGGTTTCACATCTACAAACATAGTTGTCACACCCCGATCGTGATGGCGGAAAAATCGAGGTGCGGCGACTAAGTCGTGATTGTTGAGCACAATAGTATAAAAGTCTAAATGCATAAACATAACCAAAAAGTCAAATATTACATCAACCAGGTAACATGAAACAAATTGTTTTAATACAAAATATCAAGTTTCCAACAACTCCTAGTCTAGCCTTCATCTTTCTAAGGCCTCTAAACTTGCTAGGGATTTCTTGCTGCATTATTTCCTGAAAACATGTAACAAACTGTCAACTACATAAAGTAGATGAGTGAATTCATAGGTTTAAAGAAAAGAGTTTTATACACAAACATACTAGTATAGGTTGTAGGGGTTTATATATAGGGTGTACCTGCGGCTAACCCACCACTCCTACAACTTATACTACTATGTTTGGGTATAATTCCCAGTTTTTAAAATGGTTTGTAAGAAAAGATCTCTTGGTTTTCCCACAGAGGTTTTTGTAGTAAGTCAAACATGAAATGTTCTCCTGGGCTCTCAACGGGCTTATCAATCTCCCATTAGAGTCGTATGTGATAAGATTACTCAAAGATTTGCGGTCTCCCAACGGTACATGTAGCACATAACAGTTAAGCATAAACAAGGACATATAGATTTGAGCATGCTAAGTTTACTAGATAAACCAACACCAAAATCCCATTGTTTACTAGTATCCAAGATGATGGTGAACAAATGATGATGATGATGAATGATGATGAAACCCAATGATCACACAAGACTTGATTGAACTCACGCAAGACTTAAACCAAGACTACCTCGTTCTTGCCATCCAGGACTCAGCTAGGTTCTACCGAGAGTAGGATAGACACCCCAAAGAATCCTGGGTTCCCTTGGTCCCTACCGAGAATAGTATAGGTCCTCAAGAGTTATGGATTTCACCGAGACTAGTATGAAATCCCATGAGTTACGAGTGCCACCGAGAATAGAATGCCACTCATGGTCGTGAGTTCTACCGAGAGTAGAATAGACTCTCGCGTCCAATTCAACTCATGATGTTTTGATCTCTAGATTTCCATGCTGACACAATGACTATGATGATATGAATTTGATTCCCGTTCCCATGATGTCAATGTTCACAGAATTTCCCATACTCATTGATTTCCAATGTTCTTAGATCTCCATGAGTTAATGGGTTTTCCCCATGTTCATAGATTTCCAAAGTTTATAGATTACCAAGAAGCTCATGGATTTCCGCACGTGTGTAGAAATCCAAATGTTTATAGTTTAAAGAATGTTTGCATAAATGATTTTATCCAAACGTGTAAAGTTACCATGTTTCCACCCCATAGTTTTGAAAAGCTTAAATAGGGGCTATGAACTCACCTTGATCTTGGGTTAGGATGGTGCTACAATAGATCTCCTTAGCCTAGAGTTGGACATATATATAAGGTTAACAACGTGCTATAAGTCTAAGAAAACAAGCTTACGTGACCTCGAGCAAAAACTGGGTTTTAAAGACGAAAACAGCTTGGTTCTGGCTTGATTCGATCGAATAGGAACACGTTCGATTGAATAGGAACTTGTTCGATCGAATAGACACACATTCGATCGAATAGACACACATTCGATCGAATAGACACACATTCGATCGAATCTGAGGCACACTCGATCGAACTAGAAACACATTTGGTCGAACCAGTTGGGAAAACTCGTTCGGTCGAACATGGAACTTATTCGATCGAATAGACACTCGTTCGATCGAATACGAAACTCGTTCGGTCGAATGAGTTGGAGACCATTCGGTTGCTTTCCTATTCGGTCGACCGGACTGGTTCGATCGACTAGTTCGATCGAATGGGCTGATTCGATCGACTGATTCGATCGAATGAGTCTGATTCGACTCCTTCAAGCTGGGCGACGGAGAAACCTACGGGTTTTTCAGATTTTCCGGATTTTTGACCCAAAATCGAAGTTTTTGACATGGAAATGCTCGGGATTGAAGGGACTATCGATTCCCAGTGATTTTAAACACAAAAGCCTGCATTTTGACACCAAAACAAGACGGTTTTTGACCCGTAAACTCAAGAAACGAAAATGGGTGTTTTTGCTCGATTTGAGGCCGAAAATGGTTATGAAAATGGATGATTTTCAAGAAGATCTTACCAAGAACAACAACAAACAGATTTGTGGACTCGGATTTGAAGTTTGAAGACTTTCTCTCTCTAGTTTCTCTCTCTAGAATGAGAGTGTTTGGGTGGGAAGTGTTGGTGGAAATGAAAGAGATGGTGTAAGAATACTTGATTTTCCGCTTAAATACTCGGGTGACTCGGGTTCGGGTTTAGGCTACCGACGGGTCAAGACTAGTCGAGTTCATAAGTGTTTAAACAAACTAAAACTTTTTCAGCAAAACTTTTATAAAACCATTTTCCGAATAATTATTTGAAATCTTTTTAAATAAGAATATTTAATTTTTCGAAAGCATAAAAATTAATATTTTTCAGGCGTAAATGTCGTTTTATAAAATAAACATTTTAGATGATAAAAGCAGATTTTTCCAATGATATGGGTTCCGAACTTATCGTCCAGAATCCCAAAGTCTATAGTTTCCGATGATTTCACGATCCTAGTTTACCAATCGAATTTCAGGGCGTTACATCCTCCCCAATTTAGAGGAATTTCGTCCCGAAATTTAGAATTTAGTATAGTTGATGCAATGATGTTTTAGATTAAATGATCCCATGATGACCACTATGCGCCACTACCCCTAATATTCGTCTTGGATACCACCCAAATCAAGTTGAAGGGGTTTATATATAGGGTGTACCAGCGGCTAACCCACCACTCCCTCAACTCCACTTGGGTGTTTCTTTCGACTCCTATTAGTTCAATGACACACAGGACGACACACTATTTTCCACTACAAGGCATCACCTTCAAGCTTTACATCAGACATATTCATTTCGGATTGAAGGGGTTTATATATAGGGTGTACCAGCGGCTAACCCACCACTCCTTCAATCTCCAATGAATAATTCCCTCAATAACTCTTGAATTTAACGCCTCACAGCTGCCACGCTAACTATGAGTCCCTAATTCCAAGTCTCGCTTCAGACATAATCAACTTGTGCCGAAGGGGTTTATATATAGGGTGTACCAGCGGCTAACCCACCACTCCTTCAACATTCATTGATTAATTCCCTACACGAAGCTTGAGTTCACGACTCATAGTTACACAATAGCATATTGTTTATACACGTATACACCTGTGAACTTGATGTTATTATATTCCGGACTATAATTACGAGTTCACCTTGTATCAATGTATAAACTCCATTGTGTGCGGCTAGAAAAATCGACACGGCACCACACACACACACACAACCATGCTTCATGAATGTTAGAATGATGACAAATTTTGGCTCAATGATACATAGTTTACCCCAATGTTTACATGATTAAGTATGCACAACTTGTGTTTTCCAGCACGAGTCATGGGTAGCCAAACTTGGTGTTATGCAAATAAGAGAATATTTATAAGCAAATAGGAACAACATGATACTTCATTGATTGATATTGGTCCCTGATTACATGATTACGATTACATAGACTCCAAGATTTCTAGAATTACAAAGATGATGACTATGCGAACAGATGAGGGTATTCCTCCTTCATCTTATCCTCTCGTTCCCATGTGAACTCGGGTCCACGATGGTTGTTCCAACGTACCTTGACTATAGGTATCCGGCTTCGCTTAGTCTTTTTGACTTCTCGATCTAGGATCTCGACAGGTTCCTCAACAAAGTATAGTTTGTCGTCGATGTGAACCGTGTCGATCGGGATTTGAGCGGTCTCGTCAACGAGGCACTTTTTGAGTTGCGACACATGAAAAACGTTGTGAACACGGCTGAGTTCTGGAGGCAATTCCAAGCGATAGGCTACAGGTCCGACCTTTTCGATGATCTTGAAAGGTCCTACGTACCTTGGAGCAAACTTTCCCTTTTTCCCGAAGCGAACAATGCCCTTCCAGGGGGAAACTTTGAGCATTACGTGATCGCCTATTTGGAACTCCAGAGGTTTGCGGCGTTTGTCAGCGTAATACTTGTGTCGACAGCGGGCGTCCTTAAGTCTTTGCTGAATGATGGCGATACTGTCAGTGGTTTCCTGTATCAGTTCCGGGCCGAGGATTTGAGAATCTCCGGTCTCGGACCAACACAGTGGGGAACGACATTTCCTGCCATAGAGTGCCTCGAATGGCGCGCATTTGATGGTAGCATGATAGCTGTTATTGTATGAGAACTCTGCAAGAGGAAGGTGAGTCTCCCAGCTACTACCGAATTCAAGGATACAGGCTCTAAGCATATCCTCCAGGGTTTGTATGGTCCTTTCGCTCTGTCCGTCCGTTTCAGGATGATAGGCAGAGCTAAGTTTCACACTTGTCCCAAAGGCTTTCTGAAATGACTTCCAGAACCTTGACGCAAAAGAGGGGTCACGGTCAGACGTGATGCCCTTAGGCACACCGTGACGGGTTACGATCTCACGAATGTAAATCCGCGCCAGCTTCTCCGTAGTGTAGTCCTCGCGGACAGGGAGAAAGTGGGCAGACTTGGTCAAGTAATCCACGATAACCCAAATCGTGTCATAACCGCTGGGTGTCCGCGGGAGTTTGGTAATGAAGTCCATAGCGACTTCGTCCCACTTCCACTGTGGTATGATCGGTTTTTGTAACAGGCCAGATGGTCTCTGATGTTCAGTCTTGATCCGCGAGCATGTTAGACACTTACCGACGTATAAAGCTATGTCTTTCTTCATACCCGGCCACCAGAAATGAGACTTGAGATTCTGATACATTTTATCACTGCCCGGGTGAATAGAGTATCTGGATTTGTGCGCTTCGTTCAGGATAAGTTCTCGAAGTGGTTCAGAGTTTGGAATCCACATGCGATTTAAGTAGTAAAGTATACCATCAGACTTGGTTTCAAACTTCCGTTCGGCACCGCAAGATAGCATATTTTTGAGATCACCACCAGCAATCGCTTGCTTTTGAGCTTCAAGAACCAAGGAGGGAAGATTGGACTGAATACGGATCGCATGCAACTGGGTCCTTTCCTTGCGACTTAACGCGTCAGCCACTACGTTAGCCTTTCCAGGGTGGTAGCGGATTTCGCAGTCATAGTCACTTAGGAGTTCAACCCATCGACGTTGTCGCATATTTAGCTCCCTTTGGTTGAGGATGTGTTGTAGGCTCTTGTGGTCGGTGAAGATGACACATTTCGTACCGTATAGGTAGTGTCTCCATATTTTTAAGGCAAAGACCACAGCACCCAATTCCAAGTCGTGAGTGACATAATTCCTCTCATGACTCTTGAGTTGACGCGAGGCGTAAGCGACGACCTTACCGCGTTGCATTAAGACGCAGCCTAGACCTTGGCTCGAGGCGTCGCAATAAACAACAAAATCATCGTTACCCTCAGGAAGCGACAGGATTGGTGCATGGCAGAGTTTATGTTTCAATGTTTGGAAAGCCTCTTCTTGCTCTTGGTTCCAAATGAATGGTTCCCCTTTTTGAGTTAACATTGTGAGGGGCAACGCGATCTTTGAAAAGTTCGAGATGAATCGACGGTAGTACCCAGCCAAACCAAGAAATGAACGAATTTCGGTTGGCGTTGTAGGCGCTCCCCATTTTTTTATGGCTTCAATCTTGGCAGGGTCGACATGAATGCCTTCCTTGTTAATGATGTGACCTAAGAATTGAACTTCCCTTAGCCAGAATTCGCATTTGGAGAATTTGGCGTAGAGTTGCTCTTTCCTCAGCAGATCCAAGGTAAGCCTGAGATGAAGCTCATGGTCGGCTTTAGAGCGGGAATAAACGAGAATATCGTCAATGAAGACGATAACAAACTGGTCCAGGTATGGACGACAAATGCGATTCATGAGATCCATGAACACTGCAGGGGCATTCGTCAAACCAAAAGGCATGACTAGGAACTCGTAGTGCCCATATCGAGTTCTGAAAGCGGTTTTCGCGATGTCGTCCTCCATGACACGCACTTGGTGATAACCTGAGCGTAGGTCGATCTTGGAAAAGTAGGTGGCTCCTTGCAGCTGGTCGAAAAGATCGTCAATCCTCGGTAATGGATACCGATTCTTGACTGTGAGTTTGTTAAGCTCACGATAGTCTATGCACATCCGAAAAGATCCGTCCTTCTTCTTGACGAAGAGGACTGGAGCTCCCCATGGAGACGAACTAGGGCGAATAAAACCCTTGTCCAGTAGTTCCTGCAGCTGGCTCGATAATTCCTGCATTTCAGACGGAGCCAAACGATACGGAGATTTTGCCACGGGGGTTGCACCGGGAACTAACTCGATGTGGAATTTGACTTGTCGGCTAGGAGGAAGTCCGGGTAAGTCTTTAGGAAAAACGTCTGGAAATTCACGCACGACGGGGACATCAGAGAGCTTCTTCCCCAAAGATTTCTTGATGGAGACATGAGCTAGGAAGGCGAGACACTTCTTTCGAAGGCATCGCCGAGCTTTAAAGCAGGAGATTAATTTCAGGCATCTGCCTGATCTTTCTCCTTGAATAATTATGGACTCGCCAGAAGAACAAGGAACGCGAATGAGCTTCTCAGCACACACCACTTCCGCGTGGTTGATGGACAACCAATCCATCCCAACAATTACATCGAAACTTCCTAAATGCATAGGGATGAGGTCAATGTTAAGAGACGTCCGATCAAACGTAAGCGTGCAATTGCGAACGATTTTGTTCACTTGGGTAGACTCTCCGTTTGCCATTTCGACAGAGAAAGCGGGGTCTAAGACAGAGGTTCCTAGATTAAGCAATGGGACCAACTCGCTAGAAATAAAACTCCTATCTGCACCCGTGTCAAATAGAATAGAAACCCAGAGATTGTTAAGGATGAACGTACCAGTAATGACGTCAGGATTTTGGCGAGCTTCAGCAGCGCCAATAGTAAAGGCTCGGCCTCGGGCCGGAGGAAGATTTGCAAGACGAGGACACCTGCTCCTGAAATGGTCCATGGCTCCACACTCGAAACAGCTTCGAGAGTTGCTGGGTTGGGAACTGCTGCTCTGTATCGCCAGTTGATTACCTTGAAATCTGCAGCGTTCCGCTAGGTGCCCCAAACGTCCACAGTTCGTGCATTTCCAGCACGGGGTTCCGGCAGGATGATGAAATTGGCAAGTGCCGCACTTGGGGTGAACCCCAGTGTACTCCCTCTTTGGCCTTCCTGAAGGGGTGGGAGCAGGAGCGACAGAGCTGATTGGGGTTGCGGGAGTAACCATCGCGTAACTGCTAGCCTTACGCTTTTTGATGCGGTTGATCTTTTTGGATGAACCTTCAGCGGCCTTGCCCGTACCTTTGGCTAGGACCCCAGTCTTAACCTGGTCCTGGGTCAGTCGGGCAGCTAGTTCAATGGCCGCTTGTAGGGTTGATGGGTCAGCCCCGATAACGATTCCACGGACAGTGTCAGGTAGGCCATTGATGTAAAGCTCAATAGCCCGGGAGGGAGGGGTGACCAAGTGTGGTACGAGAAGGGAGAGCTCGTGAAAACGCTCCGTGTACCCTTGGTGATCGGCGCCCTTCATTTTGTGTACCCAAAACTCAGCTTCAAGTTTCTGCACCTCACTGCGAGGTACGAACTCGCGGGTAGCCAATGCTACAAATTCCGACCAGGTCATGGCCAAGGCAGCCTCACGCCCACGGGTTCTTATCTCGTTGTTCCACCAGGTCAGCGCGCGTTTAGACAACATGCTTGCCGCGTGCGTGACTTTCAGTGTCTCAGGGCACGAGCTAATAACAAAGGCTGCCTCCATCTTTTCGATCCACTGGAGGAGACCAACGGCGCCTTCTGTGCCGCTGAAGCTGGTGGGTTTGGTAACCATGAAATCCTTGTATGGCTTATTAGCTGGTTCATTTGCGTTCTGAGCTGGAATTTGGTTGGCCCCAGAGGTTCCTTCTTGCCTCAGCCCTTGGCTGATGGTTGTTACCATGCCTGGTAACACAGCCGCGATCTGCTGGGCTATAAGGTTGGCTAATTCAGCGGAGTCCATGGAAGCGGGTGCACGTCTGGGAGGCATTCTTCGCAAAACGAAAAAAAACGAGCGTTAAATAGAATCAATGACACGCCAAAGATTATGAATAGAGGACATAGATTATACCAAGAACACATAATGACATGACTCAAGAGATTAACAGTTAATATGCAACACATAAGCACGTAGCACGTATATAAGTGTAGACATGTGATTGTGATGCATGAGCTATCTAGAGTCAAGGATCCTAGGTTATAGTCTAGGTCGGTTTCCTAATTCCCTATAACCATTGGCTCTGATACCAATCTGTCACACCCCGATCGTGATGGCGGAAAAATCGAGGTGCGGCGACTAAGTCGTGATTGTTGAGCACAATAGTATAAAAGTCTAAATGCATAAACATAACCAAAAAGTCAAATATTACATCAACCAGGTAACATGAAACAAATTGTTTTAATACAAAATATCAAGTTTCCAACAACTCCTAGTCTAGCCTTCATCTTTCTAAGGCCTCTAAACTTGCTAGGGATTTCTTGCTGCATTATTTCCTGAAAACATGTAACAAACTGTCAACTACATAAAGTAGATGAGTGAATTCATAGGTTTAAAGAAAAGAGTTTTATACACAAACATACTAGTATAGGTTGTAGGGGTTTATATATAGGGTGTACCTGCGGCTAACCCACCACTCCTACAACTTATACTACTATGTTTGGGTATAATTCCCAGTTTTTAAAATGGTTTGTAAGAAAAGATCTCTTGGTTTTCCCACAGAGGTTTTTGTAGTAAGTCAAACATGAAATGTTCTCCTGGGCTCTCAACGGGCTTATCAATCTCCCATTAGAGTCGTATGTGATAAGATTACTCAAAGATTTGCGGTCTCCCAACGGTACATGTAGCACATAACAGTTAAGCATAAACAAGGACATATAGATTTGAGCATGCTAAGTTTACTAGATAAACCAACACCAAAATCCCATTGTTTACTAGTATCCAAGATGATGGTGAACAAATGATGATGATGATGAATGATGATGAAACCCAATGATCACACAAGACTTGATTGAACTCACGCAAGACTTAAACCAAGACTACCTCGTTCTTGCCATCCAGGACTCAGCTAGGTTCTACCGAGAGTAGGATAGACACCCCAAAGAATCCTGGGTTCCCTTGGTCCCTACCGAGAATAGTATAGGTCCTCAAGAGTTATGGATTTCACCGAGACTAGTATGAAATCCCATGAGTTACGAGTGCCACCGAGAATAGAATGCCACTCATGGTCGTGAGTTCTACCGAGAGTAGAATAGACTCTCGCGTCCAATTCAACTCATGATGTTTTGATCTCTAGATTTCCATGCTGACACAATGACTATGATGATATGAATTTGATTCCCGTTCCCATGATGTCAATGTTCACAGAATTTCCCATACTCATTGATTTCCAATGTTCTTAGATCTCCATGAGTTAATGGGTTTTCCCCATGTTCATAGATTTCCAAAGTTTATAGATTACCAAGAAGCTCATGGATTTCCGCACGTGTGTAGAAATCCAAATGTTTATAGTTTAAAGAATGTTTGCATAAATGATTTTATCCAAACGTGTAAAGTTACCATGTTTCCACCCCATAGTTTTGAAAAGCTTAAATAGGGGCTATGAACTCACCTTGATCTTGGGTTAGGATGGTGCTACAATAGATCTCCTTAGCCTAGAGTTGGACATATATATAAGGTTAACAACGTGCTATAAGTCTAAGAAAACAAGCTTACGTGACCTCGAGCAAAAACTGGGTTTTAAAGACGAAAACAGCTTGGTTCTGGCTTGATTCGATCGAATAGGAACACGTTCGATTGAATAGGAACTTGTTCGATCGAATAGACACACATTCGATCGAATAGACACACATTCGATCGAATAGACACACATTCGATCGAATCTGAGGCACACTCGATCGAACTAGAAACACATTTGGTCGAACCAGTTGGGAAAACTCGTTCGGTCGAACATGGAACTTATTCGATCGAATAGACACTCGTTCGATCGAATACGAAACTCGTTCGGTCGAATGAGTTGGAGACCATTCGGTTGCTTTCCTATTCGGTCGACCGGACTGGTTCGATCGACTAGTTCGATCGAATGGGCTGATTCGATCGACTGATTCGATCGAATGAGTCTGATTCGACTCCTTCAAGCTGGGCGACGGAGAAACCTACGGGTTTTTCAGATTTTCCGGATTTTTGACCCAAAATCGAAGTTTTTGACATGGAAATGCTCGGGATTGAAGGGACTATCGATTCCCAGTGATTTTAAACACAAAAGCCTGCATTTTGACACCAAAACAAGACGGTTTTTGACCCGTAAACTCAAGAAACGAAAATGGGTGTTTTTGCTCGATTTGAGGCCGAAAATGGTTATGAAAATGGATGATTTTCAAGAAGATCTTACCAAGAACAACAACAAACAGATTTGTGGACTCGGATTTGAAGTTTGAAGACTTTCTCTCTCTAGTTTCTCTCTCTAGAATGAGAGTGTTTGGGTGGGAAGTGTTGGTGGAAATGAAAGAGATGGTGTAAGAATACTTGATTTTCCGCTTAAATACTCGGGTGACTCGGGTTCGGGTTTAGGCTACCGACGGGTCAAGACTAGTCGAGTTCATAAGTGTTTAAACAAACTAAAACTTTTTCAGCAAAACTTTTATAAAACCATTTTCCGAATAATTATTTGAAATCTTTTTAAATAAGAATATTTAATTTTTCGAAAGCATAAAAATTAATATTTTTCAGGCGTAAATGTCGTTTTATAAAATAAACATTTTAGATGATAAAAGCAGATTTTTCCAATGATATGGGTTCCGAACTTATCGTCCAGAATCCCAAAGTCTATAGTTTCCGATGATTTCACGATCCTAGTTTACCAATCGAATTTCAGGGCGTTACAATAGTGTTTAATCCTCCCGATTTTATCACATGCCTTTATTCGACATATCCTTTGGTGAAGGTTCATTATATACTCTTCGTTTGGAACTAAATTGATTGCAGTATCATTTCGAGTTGTAGGGCGCGTACGTTTAATTTGTAGTACCTCTTGTACCACTATTTCATGATCGGTTCATTTTGTACTCGATGATTCCTCGGGCATTCTCAACGTTCCAGTTCTGCCCAATTCAAAAGCTACCACACTTGCTTGTGTCACGGCATACTCAAAAGTTAAGTGGGTACTGAATTAGCTAAAGTCTCTATTTCCGGAATACTAACTATAGCATTAGTCGAACCAGATTGTTAGAATAGTTTGTGTATTCCATTTGATCCGTACTTTTTGTTTTCGATTCCTCATTTTAGTGTTCTAACTTTTTTTATTTCATTCCTTTGATGACAATGTCTCGGTATAAGGGTTTTAACTTTTACCCAGGTCATACGGTTGGTTGCCTCTTCTTCCCGAGTTCGTACAATCGTTATTTATCACATATGTGATGGGCAATTTCTGGTATTGATAATAGACTCTAGCGTTTCAATTCATGTTACTAACCCATTTGATTCTTTGCTATCACTAATATTTACAGATTTGTACGACATAAATTGTTTAAACGAGTATTCCCGTCATTAAGGATCACGGTTGTTAGGACCAGTATTCATGTTCAGTAAGAGATTTTGTTTCCAAAGGCATTTAGTGGGGGAAATTATTATTATTGGTAGTAGTATTAATGCTCAGTGGGGGAGTATTATTCGTGACAATGTTCGTATTTATTCGCGATGAAATAGTATTCGCGGGGTATTAGTATTTGGCCTTTGATTTGCATTCATTACTGTGTTAATGCCAGTAGCGAATCGCGTTGCTATTGTCAGAGTTATTGTCTACAGTTGTTGAACAATCATTTCGACCACAATTGCCTCAGATCACGTGTTTGTTTTCTTCGGGGCCATCCTATAATGATAAATGACTATACTTCAATTAATAGTAATCCCCTATATACTCATCGCGCAGGGAATTACATTAGCTAATACTCACGTATTTCAAATAGCACATATGTATCACACACATCGAATCTTGTATCCATATACCAAGGATAGTACATAGATTTAGCCTAATAAGGCCATTGTTTGCATGTATATATCGAAAGTTGTCACCCAGTGACAAGTAATTTGAACCCGGTAAGGGTCAATGTTTGTACTAAAAGATTCAAATCGTCCTCCATATCAGAATAGCATGCTACCAAATGCTCACATGGAGTATTGAAACTATACACAACGGTGTCATACTATCCTTGTCTATCCGAACCCACGTTATAATAATCATGAATAGTTCACAACTTGCACAACAATTATTCTAATATAATCCCATCATTGGGTAACTGTTTTATCCGGCATCTCCCGTAAGTAGACATTTGTCCGTTATGAGTTTAAACAGTATGTTATAAACGGGAGGCATTTGTATACTCCCCTTGACCTTTAGATACTATTAAATGTAACTATAGAATATTCTTTCATCAGGTCATTCGGTACCCGCAAGCATGCTGGGTCTATTAAAAGTGGTGATTTATTAGTTGGGAGTAAGTATGTTCTCTACAATTCTCTTCCTTTCCTCCCTTTCTGATCTCTCCTTCACTTGTTGAGCAACTACTCTTCCTTCATCAATAATTCTTTTCTTAACTAAGTTGGAGCTTTCTTTGACAATGTTTTTACAAATTTAAAATTATAACCATTGCCACAAGAAATTTAATCTTTTCCCCATATTTCTTCGACTCCTTATCTTCATCTTGATTCTTTAAATTTTCCTTTATTTTACTTTCCTCTTCTTCTCTCTCCCTCGCTGACACTATCTTGAACAGATTATCAAAATTTTCAAAAGTCATTTTGCTCGAGTATGACACAACATAATTATTCACTACCAAATAAATTCTCTTCCACACTCGATTCTTCCATCAATATGCTAGATTAATAATCTCACTTGCCGACATTATTTGAATGTGGGTTGGATTATACTACAAACTCTTCAAAAATTCAATTTTGTTTTCCAAGTCCCTTTTTCTTTTCTTCTCTTAATTATTTAGCTTCTTTGCTCTTCTTATTTAGCATATAGTTATGATAAGCATCACTCAACTCTTTGATCGTTTCAAACTTCATCCCAAATTTCATTAAGGCAATTATTCTTTGGTCTTCGATTTCAGCTCGTCAAATCTTGCTTGCATATTCCTCCTATGCTCTTTAGTTAGATGAACTTGAGGAGATCTCAATTCATCCTCCTTGTTAGCTTCAGTCTCCTTATCAACAGACTCTTCATCATCATCAGTCCAATCATCTAGAGCTTTAATGTGTGGTTCATTAATCTCAGATTTTTCTACAACTATTTTCTTTGACACCTTTTTTGACAATGCTTTGCCCTTCTTGGTATTTGAAGCGTTAGATTTTTGTTGTTTTGCTTTTGGGGTTTGTTAGTACATGGTTTTCCATCTCGATATTTGTTAAAGTATTATTATATTAGAATTAATTGTATAGGGGTATTTTGGTAAATGTAAGGCCATTCGCTATCTGTTGCAAGTCACATTCGTTAAAAGTATTAACGAATGTGACCCATTTGCTAATGTGTCTTCATTCGTTAAGTATGTTAACGAATGAGAAAAACGAATGAGGCCTTTCGTATAGTTTAATGTATTCCGTAACGAATGAGGGTTCATTCATTAAGGTTTGTTTAACGAATGAACCTCATCTCTATAAATACCCTGTGATGTAAGTCTAAAGTAACGAAGTTTAAGAAGCTCGTAGCTCGCCTTCTTTAGCTTCTGAACCGTGAGGATTCGGTTCAATGTATAACAAGCGGTGTTCACAGCTTCATTACAGAATTGGACCGGAAGCTTTGAATCCGCAAAGATTGTGCTAGCCGCTTCGATTAATGTCTAATTCTTTCGTTCCAAAACGTTTTGATGCAGTACGTATGGAGCACTAAATTCCCGTATTCCCCGTTGAATATAAAAAAAAATCAAGCATGTTGTTATTGAATTCCGTACCGTTATCACTACGGATTCGTCGCACTTTGTGTTTGTAAAGTGATTGGATCTTCGTGATAACATTCTGTCTCGAAACCGGTGTTTGGTCTTTTATCCTCATAAATAAAACCCAGGAATACCTCGAGTAGTCGTTAGTCACTACCAAATAGTAGAGATCACCTGCGATACTCGGATGATTCATAGGACCAAATAGATCCATACGAAGTCGTTCAAGTGGAGTATCGATAGAATAAATCTGTTTACTCGGGTGAGATTCTTTTTATGTTTCCCTTCTTATAGGAAATATAATGGTCATTCAGCTTGAAGTTCTTGAGGGGAACACCATTCACCAAATTATTCACCATCAGATGATTCATTTTGCGAATGTGGATGTGTCCCATACGTCTGTGCCAGAGAATCGTACCTTTCTCGGTTGCTTTAGAGATAAAACACGTCTCAGAAGGTGTGGTAGATACTTTAAGTCCCATAACCAAGACATAAATATCATTCGATCGAGGTGATCGCATGACAACCATGTCTTCAGGAATCATGAATCACGGTTGAAGGATTACACATTCCTTATAAGTGAACAAGGTACTATACTTTTTATCACAAATCTGAGAAACACTCAGTAAGTTGTGATATACCTTTTCACAATAATTTACCTTCTCAAACGTAATCTGTCTATTTGAGATCTCTCATTCCTTTGTAATCATTCCACCCTAGTTACCTGCAAAAGCAATGTATCCCCCCTGAATATCTTATTTGATAGGAGATCGTGATTACCGATAATGTGCCGAGAACATCCACTGTCGAGAATCCATTTATCTTCTGAAATCGTCTTAGATGAACTCTGGACAAAAAGTAAAATGATTAATTCAAAAAGGCAGGCCTTGGAAACTTTCATAGATACAATAAAAACTTATTTCAGTTGTGATTGAGTAACTTTAGAATAAGTTATGGGTTTCTTTGATTTTCTTTTCAAATACCCATCCCGAATTACTCCTGAATCGGTATTCTTACAAATCGGTTGAGCAAGATCAAACGGATTGTTAGGTACGTTACGTTAACCTACTCGAATGACTTTTCGTGGATTAACGTTGGAATACATTATAAAAGATTCATCTACTTGTGACTTCAACGGTTGATACCTTTGCCCCACACTTTTTGGCGATGTGACCATGTTCATCACATATAAAACATAAGCGAGTGTCAACTACTTTTTGTGGTGAAGCATGAGACACAAGAGAAGGCTTAGGTTGTGCTAAAACAACCTTTGGTGTCACAACAGGAATTGAACATGAAACAGTGTTTTTAATTCCCTTTTTATTGTTATAAAATTCAAGATTGGTCGTGTTAGAAACATTTTCCAATACAAATGATTTTACAAATTTTATAGGCTTGAAAGTGTTTAAATTTTGTTTATCTTGAGGTTTAACATATTTTGATTTCATGAAAGCGTCCTCAAGCACAGTTACCTTAGATGTGTCATCGTTGAACACAATTTCTATCAGTTCCGGTTTTACCATGCTCAATTGGATTTCTTAGTTAGAAAATACTTCACTCAATCCTTTAAGCTTATAAACCCGACCTTGATTTAACTTAGCATTTTTCAAAGGATTAATGAATTTCATTAAATCCTTATTATTTTAGGTTTTTCTGATGTGTTGACTTTAGTAGAAGTCCTGGTTTCAATTTTAGAACTATTTGAAGATTGTGAAACATAAACCGCATCTTCAAATTCGTTTGGTTCACACAGAATGTGATTTTCAACAGCAATGTTCTCGTATTTATAAATCACATCTGGTTCATCCAGTTTTTCAATTGATCCACATCGATCTCATTTTCGGTAAACATCGAGTTACTTTTAATGTGAATTTTTTCATGAACTGGTTTATCAGAAGCAACAATTTTCACTTTCACTTCAACGTTTTCTTGTTTTTCTGAGACTGTTGATTTAGATTCTGATACATGATCAGATTCAACATGTTTAGTTTTAATTATCTTAGAAATACAAGAATAATCATTCTCGAACGGAGGTGGAATTTCAACAAATCCTAAACCAGCCTTCCCATTCTTCTTATGAGAGTTATTGACTTCAATAATCTCATTTAGAAAGAATTAAGAATCTCTAAACTTGCTAATTCTCTTTTTCAACTTTAAGATTTCCTTCTCAAGTTTAGTGACACAAGTTCTAAGTTTGAGGATTTCTTGAAAGGGTTGTTCGATAATAACCAGTTTACAGTTAACTTCTACTTTCAAATCATGATTTCTCACAAACAAGTTCTTGATTTTCAAAGATGATTGATCTAACGATTTAGATGCTTGTCTATGGCATTCACGAAGCATAGTAAGTTCATTCACTAGTTGATCATGGTGGTGTAAAGAAAACTCAAGTTTTCACTTAAGTTCACCACATTTATCACACTCAGTGCTCATAATAGAAGTCATTGTTGCATGACTTTCATTCGCAGATATTTTAAAACTTAAATTAGTACAAGGCTCTTTGATCTTTGCCATAAAAGCAAAGGATTCGGTTTGATCAACACATGATTCATTCGATTCTCTCTCGGAATCTGATGATTCTCTCTCGTCACTTAAGTTATCACCACTGCTCTGTAGTTTCAACTACTGCCATGTTCGCTTGATTACCCAGTAGTTTCTTTGACTAGTCAATTCCTTAATTAACAACAAGTGCTTGTGAACTACTAGTCTTCACCTACTCCCCTTTAGATTTAGTCTTCTTTTCATATACAATTGAACTTTTTCCTGATGTTCTGTCCTGAGTTTGGGGGCCGGTGTACTCCTTCTTAGGTTTGTCACACTCCTTTGCGAAGTGACCAAACTCCTGGTAGTTGTAGCCCTTTACCTTAAGTTTATCAAAACTAACCCGTTTGTTCAACGTGGGTAGGTGCCTCCTACTAGACCTGGTATACCTTGATTAGATAGACTCTTTTCTGTGTCAAAGAGAAAGAGCGGGTTCTTGTTCATAGATGGGAGTGGTGAGGCGGGTCCCGTCCACCGGACTACTTTACTTCAGTCAACAAGAGTACAGGAACTGGTTTCACAAAAGGGGTCTAGAACTACATAGGTCTGATACCTTCTTCCCTTGCCCGGCCTAGCGGGGCTATCAGGTACTCTGAACCCTCAACCATTCTCCCAACCCTCTAGGGTTTCCCTCTAAGTACAGCTAAGTAACTAAACCCTCTTTTGCTTTTTTACTCTTCCTTGCAGAAGTGAGTCTATTTTGATTCCGTAGCCCCATAGATTGTCCCGCAATCTCTTCCAAGCTGATGAGAGATCACTTTTTCCCTCCTCGTTGATCGGAACCCATGCCAAATGTCCAGGGAGTCTCTCCCATGACCGGTGAGCTATCCAACCCATGCAGAACCAGCCCTTCATCGGTTTCGGGTCTTTAGAGCGGATTCCTGAAGAATAACAAGCAAGAATATGGTACAGGAGAAAGCGCGGAGTGGATCGTTCCACTTTGTAACCCAAGTAGTGGGTTCGTTTCTCTATGGCTACGGACTGCTTCGAAAGGATCAGGAAAGATCAGCTCTTCGCTCTTCTTCAAGGAGTGAGGGAGCAAAACAAAAGCGAATCAATGAAATGAGAAGCCCGTGCTTCCTTACTCCGACATGGCATGGAATAGAGGTTCCACCTAAGACATGAATTTCATTCCACTCCACCGCAAACCTTGTCAATTGTTCTGTTCTCATAAAAATGGCTTGAACAGTCTTTCGCTAACCTATTGGTAACCTCATGCTGGGAGTGCCCTTTCTTGCTTGTCAGCCATTGTGCTACCACTCCTATGATTTTTGGTAAGCCAGAGCAAGACTTGGCGGCACACTTTCTTTCCCCTTGCGGAGAGAATATACAAGTGACACCCTCGCTACCAAGTCCTTTCCTGGTTCGTTGCATGAACCTATTTAGCTTACGGACTATCATAGCCATGTTCCAATTGAGATCCATCAATTCCAAGTCATCTGGGTCTATTTGATCATAGTCTTTGTTTTTCAGTTCACTAGTGATGATCTTACTTCCCACCAACTATTCATATAAAGTCATGAATATGCACATGAAAGCAAATTGCTGTTCTGCTTCCTTCATGTTCACATTTGGTGGTGAACTTGACGAACTAGCACCCGTCATGGATGACCCAGAGGCCATGAAGCATACAATAGGTATGTGATTACCACCTTGAATTCCTTCAGCTTCATTTTATGTGTAGAAGGTGGTAATCAGAACAGAACTACTATTGCCACTTGCTGGTAAAGATCCACCATACAAGAAAGGATCTTGGTTGTCCTTCAACGAGTTTTAGCATTACATATCATACTTACGTTCTTCAAACTTGTTGATGAACTCTTCAGCAGTTAGATTCTCGTTTTTGAAGTAATCATTTTCTTTCAGCACCAATAAGAACCTAGAATAAGTAGCTGGCAATGCGTTCTTGATTGTATCGATCTTGTCTACCTCACTCGATTCCATTTTAACCGTTGGCATTTCTGCCATAGGATGACAAAAACGATTTATCATCTCCTCAACCATTTCATTCTTATATAGTGTAAAGTTTCTGAACTGAAACTTAACCATAGTCTTTTTGCTCTCCAACGTGTTTCTCAAACTTCTCGCTTTTAGTTCGGCAAAAAGCGTGGCACACAGTTTTATAGGGCTAAATTGATGGAAACTATTTTCAGGTAATGCCATAGTGAGGGTAGAGTACACCTTGGTCTCATATCTAGGTCTTTCTTGTCATCAGCACTGTACATACTGAATTCCTTATCAGTAAAACCAGTAGTAGCACTTTCCCCTTGAGAAGGCAAGTAAATATTTTCCAAGTTTCTAACACATTCCGGGCGTAACAAACCCAATTGTGCTCTAAAACGAGGTTCCCATCATGCAAAATCACTTAACCACAACAATTTGGGACCCTTGTTGTGCGAACCAATCTCGTTTTCCATTGCCAACAATTGCTACATCATAGCATTCTAAGATGCTAAAGCGTATAGTTTTCCATTTTTAAATTCATTTAGATGAATTTGAAAGCACAAGAACTAAATTTGACAAAATGTGAAAATGATTTTAATGAATGAGATTCAGACATTGTAGACATGAATGGCATATATCAACGAATGTGGGACAAGACACAAATGAGTACTTTACTTGAACGAAAGAGAATACTGTTTAGACGAACTAGTGAGATGACGAATGAGAATACTATTTAAGAGAATGAGCGTGACACAAATAATGAAGGACATGAATGAGAAAAGATCTAGAATAACAAATGAGTTCAAACAGCGAATGAGTTTTCGGTAGCGAATGAGTTACTAAGCGAATAAGGAAATGAATTGGGTTATAGCGAATGACATAGTTATAACGAATGAGCAGTTATAAGTGGATGAGTGCTATACAATTTAGTTACAACTACTTAAAGAGTGAAGATCACTGTTCACATGAGTGAATATTCAAGCTAACGAATGATCATTCATACATTCAACCATGCCCAGATTCACAAGCTATTCCAAATCCTAACAAATTCCACTCAAACCTATACCAATTTACTCGCAAACACAATCCGAACTTGTTCAAGCTCGTCCATAACCACAAATCAACACAAAACCAATCCAAGTCAGTTCTCAAACTCAAACATCCGTCTTCTCGCCATTACCTCAAAACACTTAATCAATCAATTCTCAACCCCAATACAATTAATCCAGCCAAAACTAATCAGCAGGCATACGTTTACAATCCTTAGCCATTGCAGCTTCAATTAACCTCAATTACATTGTCAATTGATCAATATCAGATTACGCTTAAGTCCGAATACTTTTAATTAACTAATTGATGAAGTAATCAATAAACTGAATGCAAATTTGATACAATTAATCTCGCGAATCAATCAATGATCTGAACATATGGCTCTGATACTAATTGAGAAGCCATAGTTTCGGATCTAGTTCTATGATACTATGATTGATTCATTAGGATGTAATTCTATTAGATCTAATGAACAAAGATGTAAATTGTATGGAGAGATATAGGCAGCAAAACGAGGCTCAGATTCAAAATAATAAACTTCGTTACTTCAGAATTACATTACAACGTATAAATAGGGATGAGTTCATTCGTTAAACAAGCCTTAACGAATGAACCCTCATTCGTTACGGAATACATTAAACTATACGAATGGCCTCATTCATTCTTCTCATTCCATCACTTTACAAAAAGAAACTCTGCCAAAATTTTTAAAAATCATCAAACTCACATAATCCAAGTTCTGATTATGTATGTGATAATCTATAGGTAACGGGGAACACATGCATACCGTTGTTGATGACTTTGAACTAGTTTATAATGTTTAATCAATGGTTTCTTAAAATTGAACCAACTTGATTATAAATTAGACTATTAAAATTCTTAAAAACTGAATTAAGAATTTTAGTTAGTGTTCAATAATCATCAATGATTCATTCATACATGTATTACCAAGTTTTGATGCAAATAAAATGTGATTTGGATGTTAAATCGTCTTTAACTTTATCATTCATGCTTAATTTTGACCTTAATTGGGTTAGTCAAATAGACATATTAAGTACCATTCGTTAACTATGAAGAAATGACCAGCCATTCGTTACAAGGATCACGAACCACCTTATTCGTTAGTTTTCTAACGAATGAACAATAAAGTAACGAATGACTATTTCATTTGTTAAAGTAGCGAATGAATGCTTTATTCGTTAAAACAATGAATAAACTGCTTATTCATTACAATAATGAATGAAGTTTCTTATTCATTAAAAATCATTCTAATGAATGACCTTCTTATTCGTTAAAGTGTATTAACGAATGCTCCTATTAGTTAAAGTAAATTTAATGAATGAAGTTGTTATTCGTTAAACAGAAGGGTAAGTTTGGGATTTTTGGAAATTAACATATTTGTTTTACACAGGATGGCATAAAATATTCAAAACGTTCCAACTCGTGTACCTAAGCAACAGCCCGAACCTGTTGCTAATGTTGTTGAAAAAATAGCTGATCCTGAGCCTAAACCAGTTATGCTCACATGGGGCAAGAAGCATAATATTTGCACAATTCCTGAAGATAATTTCTTTGGAATGGCTATGTTTGGAGAGATTATAAATTTTTTGACACAAATCAAAAATTAACGTTGCTATCTCCATTAACACACACGTGCATCAAAGCATTGTACGAGCTTCTCTGGAACACCGTGAAGTATATTGAAGGGGAGCCGAATCGAAGAATTCAAGGTAAACCGGTTGTGATAGATGTGCCAGTTATACGATATGTGTTGGGATTTGGTGATACGGTGGACGATCGTTGTGAGTTTGATAGATCGTTGATTAGAGGGTTGTTTGAACGTGTAAGGTAAAAGAGGGATTTAGATCGTTTGATGTATAACAAGGAAAACCTTTTGAACAGTATAAGTACTTGTTGCACGTACTTATACAATGCCTTGGTGGAAGACAAGGAGGGTATGATGAGCGTAGGGTGATGCTGCAGTCTGAGTTCATCGCATTAATTCTGAACAAGACATTCAACTTCTCAGAAATAATTTTCTATTATTTGAAAGAGAACTGCACGACCAGACGGAACAAGTTCTTTATGTATATCCACATTTCTTGCAGCTTATCATTAATGACCTACAGTCCGAAACTTATTTAATGATCCAGAGAATCGAGAAGATCTTATTCTCCCTGAGCGTGTAAATGATGATACAATGTGGAGGATCAAGACTTATCATAGACAAACTTTGCAGAATCGACCATGGTACAAGAGGTTGATCGGTCACTTACTCAACATTGACTATGTAGATCTACCTAATTATCGTTGGATACACGACGATTCTGATTCAGAGCGTGAAGGTGGTGATGGTGGTGTGGGTGGTAATGATAATGGTGGTGATGGTGGTGAAGGTCCGGGTAGTTTTGATGCTCGTAAACGGAAAGGAAGCGCTCCTACAATCGAGAAACTTGAAAAGCCGAAGAAGCAAAGGGTAAGACGGGACACTATTATTGAAATACCAAGTCAACCTTCGATTCCTACAGTTGTACCATCTATACTTGCTCCTGTTATTCCTAATTCTCTGATTTCTATAATGACTAATCCACCAGTTTCTCTTATTGTTACATTGGTGACAACCAAGTCTGTTGATCTGAGGTTCGGTGTGATACCTCATATGGTATTTTCATCGATGCCGAGCCCACAAATGCAAATGATGACTCCTGTTAGTCCGTTTGTGATGATGCAACGGCCTGACAATTCCTTTATGACTTTTAATCGTCCTCAGGTCCCGTTACAACCTCTTCCCCTAACTTCTTTCAGAAGACGCCTCAAGGTCAAATGTTCCTGCTTCTGAATGTGATTCATTTACAACAAAACAGATGGCTGCCAACCGTGCATTCCAAGAGAAAATGAGGCTAGAGAAGCGGAATATCTTTAGACATATCCAGTAAGTTCAAAGAGAAAAAAGGGAATTAAAACCCCTTACTGCTGCTCAGGGGGAGAGATTAGATAAACGAGTTGAGATCATTCTCCAGCTTATGTGTAAAGAGGATGAACTAAGGAAGCTGAAAGGAGATGATCAGGATCCAAACATGGGCGGTGGCAGTGGAGGTGACTAGCAACCGGCCGGCGGCGGTGCGTCGTCGGCTGGTAAAACTGTTGTGGCTTGTAGAAGTGGTAGTAATTTGCAGATTATCCCATACAAGGACTACAGTAATGTGAAGACGGTCAACATAATAGCGGCTAATATGATTTTGTTTGTTGATGTGGACGGGATAGTTAAAAGTATGGTTAATGCTGATGACATTGAAGAAGGTGAATTTATTGATCATTCTTTATCCAAAGAATAGATCGCCTTGCTTCTGGAGATTAACGAGGAATGGTTGGAGGAATTGGGAAAGACTGTGGATGTGGAAATTGAGTTTGAGCATTACCTAAATATGGGTATTCCACGGGGGAATAAGCCATTTAATTATGATGAGGTTGAAGTCGAAGACGTGACAGTAGAAGAATACCCAGAGATGTATACGAGTAATAATTCTGATGACGGAATTTTGTTTTCATGGCCAAACATTTTGAAGCTGATGAAGAGCGTCTGAAACAAGATCCTGAGAAAGGTAAAGAGAAGGAGGTTAAGAAAAAGAAGAAACATATTTCTGATGGTATGTTCGGACACAACGTTCAACGTATGAACAAGATGATCTAGGCTGTACGCTACAATGAACGTGAAGAAATCCGACAAGCAAAAGTTCGAGCATCTGCTTACCAAATGAAGAAGTATGTGAGCCCGAGATCTGTGAAAGGTAATATTATTTTGTGGTTATACGATTCGGAACTTAAAGTATATGTGGCCAATTGGGAACACGGGATTCATTATTTTCAACGTATTATTGACGTGTTGTCCCTGCCATGTTGGGATGTGAGTACGTTGGTGAATCGACCATTCATTAATCGTGGTAACAATCAGTGGGCTAATTGGTTCTACCAACACTTATTAAACAAAGCTCGTTGCGGATTTAAATTTTTCAAGCCTCAGGTGCCGACACACAAGTATATCGACGAAATCGATCCTCGCACCGGTTGGAGAAAGATGATACTACAAGTCAAACTTCCAAAAATGATGAAGAAAGTTCCTGTGAAGATCTTTCCTCAGAGTTTGTTTATAACGTTCAACGGGTGGTAATCGTACTACAGAAGCGGTAACTGTATTTGGATCGAGGATTAAAACTAAGTTTATGCGTTTTATCAATCCGATGTGGCGTGTTAATTTATCGGAATCCGACGACGATGCATTCAAGCGTGTAGTGAGGGTTTGCTATGCTTTCAAGATACGCAGCTGCAACGACTGAAAGACTCGAAGATTCATCCATTTTTGGAAGACGACAAAGAGCTCAAGACTAGGGGGAGTTTGTTAGTACATGGTTTTCCGTCTCGACCTTTGTTTAAGTTTTATTATATTAGAATTAGTTGTATATAGTTATTTTAGTAAATGTAAGGCCATTTGTTATTTATTGTATGGCACATTCGTTAAGAGCCTTAACGAATGTGACCCACTCGCTAATGTATCCTCATTCGTTAAGTATGTTAACAAATGAGGTCATTCATATAGTTTAATGTATTCCGTAACAAATGAGGGTTCAATTTTAAAGGCTGGTTTAACGAATGAACCCCAACCCTATGTATACCCTGTAATGAAATTCTAAAGTAACGAATTTCATTATTTTATATCTGAGCCGTGTTATGCTGCCCAAATCTTTCCGTACAATTTACATCTTCGTTCATTAGATCTAATTGTATTACATCTTAACGAATCAGTCATAGTATCAAAGAACTAGATCCGAAACTATGGCTTCTCAGGGTTTCATCTTTATTGACATTTATGTTCTCTATTTTAGGTTCCGATATAGGTTCAGGTACCGATTCTGGTGCCACCTGACTTACCGGCACAACATTAAGTGGCTTTTCAGCTGATGATTTCAAAGATTAGTCCTTTCATGTACAGTTTCATGATTAGCTTCATCATCATTCTTCTCAAATTTGGTACCACTTTTATTTGTCTTATACTCATATGCTCTTTTTCTCTTTCTAGCAAATTTCACAACATTTTCAGGCCATTCCCTTGGATTTGCAAAACATCATACATCGTTCTCAGCACCACTACATAAGAATCCATCCTTTATACTCTTCTCTTGTCATTGATTCTGGTTCTTCTTTTTGTTCATTTCTATCTTTATCAGAAGTCACCATTTGAGTTTCAATTTCAGAGTTTTCTTTAAGAGTGCTAATTACAATATCAAGATTTTCATCTAGATTCTTCTTTATAGCCTCCACCTTATCTTTTTATTCATCATTTCAATCTAAAAGAATTAATTCAGAATGATCGATCCCCTTTCTCCTTCCTTATCTCCGTATATCATTAAAATCGGTAACCCAAATATATAAAACAATATATCCTAAGATAATAAAAGATATGAACAAATATTCTGAGAAAATTTATTATTCCTATTACACCCTGAAGTCAAAGCAGGAGGTGAATGAATGCTAAGGATGTTCCGAAAGTCAACGAATAGAGCTCGCGGAGACCCTTGGTGAAGATGTCTACAATGTGGTGGCGAGTAGGCATATGAAGAATTCTAACAATACCCCGTTGAACTTGTTCGTCAACAAAGTGAATATCAAGTTCAATATGTTTGGTTCATTGATGATGAACCAGATTACTTGATAAATATATGGCACTAACGTAGTCACAATAAACGAGAGTGGCCCGAG
>NW_027504768.1:10000-12500 GCF_021521415.1 Bidens hawaiensis
CCTTGGTATGCCTTGGACGTGCCTTTGGCCTGCCTTGGCATGCCTTTGGCTTGCCTTGGCCTGGCCATGGGCGTGCCAGGGCATGCCTTGGCCGAGCCTTGCATGCCCAAGACGTGCCTTTGGCTTGCCTTGGCATGCCTTTGGCTTGCCTTGGCCGTGCCTAGGCATGCCTTTGGCTTGCCCATGGGCGCATTGGCATGCCTTGGCCGTGCCTTTTGCTTGCCCATGGGCGCCTTGGCATGCCTTGGCCTGGCCATGGGCGTGCCTAGGCATGCCGTTGGCTTGCCTTGGCCGAGCTTTGGCATGCCTTGGACGTGCCTTGGCCTGGCCATGGGCGCCTTGGCATGCCGTTGGCTTGCCCATGGGCGTGCCTTGGCATGCCTTTGGCTTGCCCATGGGCGCCTTGGCATGCCTTGGGCTGGCCATGGGCGTGCCTTGGCAAGCCTTGGCCTGACCATGGGCGTGCCTTGGCATGCCCTAGACGTGCCTTTGGCTTGCCTTGGCATGCCTTTGGCTTGCCTTGGCCGTGCCTTTGGCTTGCTTTGGCCGTGCCTAGGCATGCCTTTGGCTTGCCCATGGGCGCCTTGGCATGCCTTGGCCTGGCCATGGGCGTGCAACTTTGGGGCAGTATACTCGGGTCGTTGTGCAAGAAACCAAGTCGTTGGGCAAGCTTCGTATGCAACATGGGGGAGGGGCTTTGGTTTCTCGTACGTTGAACCTCCATATTTTAGCTTGGTAGCCAACTTTGCCCAGGCATGGGCGCTCAACACCCACCCCTTCCCTATATATGCATTCTGAACAATTAGCATAGTGACAGGAACAGATATTAAATTTTTGAGGAATCATAATTTTTGAAAACCCTACCAAACGAGGTCGGATTGACACGAAATTTGGCGTGGGGCATCGGGACATTGAAATATGAGTTTCCCAAAAAAAAAATTTTGGTTTTCGGGTCGGGACGGGCCGCTTGGTGGGCCCGGTTGGTCCGTATGGCCTTTGGTGGGGGCAAGGTGTCCAAACGGGGTTGGATCGACACGAGGCTCTGTGAGGGTACTCGTGACCATGAGATATGACTGTCCAAGAGAAATGAACCCCCTTTCGTGTCGTGAAGGGCCCGCGGGCCGGGCTTGGTGGGCCCGTGGGCCTGTTTTGGGCAACTCCGCTTTAATGACACGAGGCGTTGCGTCCGGGACATGAGAGGAAACTTTATGAGCGGTTTATGGGGTCGGGGTTGGTAACCTCATGTTTTCGGGTCAACATGTTGACCGTGTCGTGCTCGGGCCCTCGACGTCACCACAAGTTTCACGAAAATGGGACTTGCAGCGGGGAAGCATTATCATGGGTATAGGTGGTGTGTTATGGAATCGTTAGTCGGTCACGATCGTTAGTCAGTCATGTGTTTAAAACGTAGATCCGTGTCGTGCTCGGACCCGAATGCGGACCGGGCTCGCTCGACATCAACGTTCCAGGTTTTTTTACAGAATGGGTCGACGTTAACGGGTATGGAATCATGACATCATGTCTTCGGGTTAACCCGAAGCCGATGGACCGTAACAGGTTTGTCGAACAGCGTGCTAACCTTACCGGGCAGCGGGCCAGGTTTGCCGGGCAACGTGGATACTTTACCGGGCAACGCCGACATTTTATCGGGTAACGTGCTAACCTTACCGGGCAACGTGCCCAGGTTACCGGCAACGTGCCGTGCATTTATCGGGTAACGTGCCAGGTTTACCGGCCAGCTTTGGTTTTGCAAGTCATTGTGGCCAGGTTATCGGGCGACGTGACTTGCGAACATGAGAGGAAACTTTATGACCAGCTTATCGGGTAAAGTGCCAGGATTACAGGCCAGTTTGCTAAATGTCATGTGTTGATTGTATAAAACAATATAATCATGGTGGATATACACATTCATAGCATTGCAGCTACTTGTGCCTCGTATCCACAGAACTTCACAGTTAAGCGTGCTTCGTCTAGAGTAGTACTAGGATGGTTGACCCCACTGGGAAGTCTTGATTCTTTTATTTTTTTACCTTTTGGGAAATGTATAAATGAATAAGCTAAGGCTTCTATTTCGGTTGCGATCATACCAGCACTAATGCACCGGATCCCATCAGAACTCCGCAGTTAAGCGTGCTTGGGCGAGAGTAGTACTAGGATGGGTGACCCCCTGGGAAGTCCTCGTGTTGCAACCCTTTTTTTTGCTACTTTTATGTTTTTGTGCATGACTTGGTGCCATGTTTGGGTTGAGTTGTTTTGTGCATTTCCAACTTTCTCGCAAAAGTTCAAGACACGTGCCATTTCAACTTGGTGCTGCGCCAACACTTGTATGATTTACATACGGCCAGCCTCGGGCTCGTAGTTGGACTGTATGAGTTTAAGCTTGGTGCCGCGCCAACACTGACTTACGTGTTTCCAACACTCGTACGAATTTCATGTGTGTAATATATATACAGCCTCTTGGCCTTATTAGGTTCAGGGAGTGGAGAACTGGGTAGGTTTT
>NW_027504769.1:0-20491 GCF_021521415.1 Bidens hawaiensis
TGATAGAATTGATTTTGGTTAACTTGATTTCCGACTTGCTTGGGCATGTTACACTCTCTAGCAAAATGTCTTGGTTGTTGACAGTTATAACAGATAGCCTTTGATTTGTCAAACCCAATTCTTTCATTTGGCCCATTGAAACTTGTTCTGCCAGTTCTGTTATACAACCTTTTGCTTCTTACTGCCAACATAGCTGCCTGCCATTTTATGTCCATGTCCTCTAAATCATCAGCATCTATTTGTTCTAGATCTTCTTGCACAATGCTTGTGTTTATCAGATTCTTGGCTACAAAAGCGGTGATATCACTCGGTAAACATGGAAAATAATGCTTGATAATCTATTCCTTGACCATTATTGTTCTGCAAGAATGTTGACTGCCCATTTGCTGTAGAGGGAATGTCATCTTCAATCCGCTGAACATTGAATCTTGATTGGCCACTGCAAGTTGAACTTGTATCTGATGGTTCCTCAATAATAGGCTGCTGGGTCTTGATTGAGAAGTTGCCTATTAGTGCTACAAGAGCATTGTTCACTTGAAAGCTTGGCTTGTCCTCCTTTATCATATGGTTCTCTATCATCTCATGTTCTGCAGCCTTGAGAAAGGCAATCACATCATCTAACTTGAAGTTCGGAAAACTGGCCTTTTCTTTGATAAACTTGCTAGCAGGTACCATTCCCCGGACAATGATGATAAAAGCTTTTGTTCAGCTCAAAGTCAGAGATTTGTAAATCAGTTGTTCTTATATCATTCACGATTGTCATAAACCTCTGTAACACTGATTTCAGTCTTTCCACGTCCTTAAACTTGAACCTGTCTAGTTGTTGCTTCTGTATGTCTTTCTTGATGTCTCTAAGTTCAGTATTCCCTTCAAACATTTCGATAACTGCATCATACATACCCTTGTGGTCTTATGATGATTGACAGTTGTCAAAATTTCCCAGAGAAAACCCTAACTTCAGCATAGACAATGCCTATCGTCTCGTTTCTTCATTTTTAGCTCAACGGTGGCATTGTTGTTTGGAGCTGTTGAGGGAACATAGTTTCCTTCAATGATGGAAGTCCAAAGCTCTGGGTCGTTGTAGCTGACGGCTGCTTCGAAGAGCACATTCCATTTGATGAAGTTTTCCTGTCCAAGCAACCTTGGAATCTTGTTGGTGGAAACTTCCTGGTCATCCATTTTTATCAGATCTGAGATTTGTAGCAGTAAAACTGAGGAAATCTTCAAGCTTTATCACACACCTTCAGTCCCGTGGCCGTTTAGCGAGCTTACTCAAGCTCTGATACCACCAAGCTTACGGATTTAATAACTTATGAGTGTCAACCAACATAATGTTTTGTTTATCTTTGTTTATTACAGAATCAACAAACTTGATCAGGATGGTCAAGGTTGTTTCACCCATACTTGATTAGAAGACACAATTTTCAAAGACATTTGCAACGAAATTGGGGAGTAAAAATTCTTGAATATCATTGAAAATAATCAAGTGAAAAGACTCAAGTTAAGGAAAAGTTGATCAAGATCGATAATCCAGATTCTTTAGAGATGTTTCAATGTTTGTGAGTTTTCAGATGTCCTAGTACGGTTGAGAAGATAGAGTCATCACTAGTAACATGGTGAACGGTATGATCAGTAGAGTTTAACCTCCTATGAAAAGAGCCACTTGACAATCAAGAACGGGTTATGGTTGACTTGAATGCTATCTTGATTCAGGGAATGGTTTGAAGATGATTTACAAGGAATGAAACAAGTTTGAAGAATGGAAGATTATTTGATGATCACATTGAGTTTATTTCTTTTTGTGATGACCTTGATACTTGAAGTTGATTGCTGAAGTTCAAAGCCATGTTCATATGCCCATACAAATGTATCTGAATGTGATATAGGAGAAATGATCTAAAATGAACAACGGGAGAAGCTTAACGTGAGGGGGAGAATTTCAACGGAAGACAACGAGTTTTTGAGGTGGTCATGGAAGAAAATTCGATGGCATCGATTTAAGGGGGAGATTGTTGGGACTTATATTTTAGACCGACGCATCGAATTATTATTATTATGGGTGAAAAATAATTAATATTTTTGGTCTCAACCAAGGGTGGATGGCTTGAAGACCAAGACATGCTAGACTAGCATAAATAGATATATTTGTTAATTTGTCCAGCATGAGGTGTATTGTGTATTGTGTGAAATTAGGGTTTTATCTCTTAGAGAGAGCCGCCGCCTCTAGGATGAGCTCTCCTGGAGGTGGCTGAACTTGATTGTATGTATGAGTGCTCTGTATGACAATCTTTTGACTAATGAAATCATACTACCACTTCTTTATTTGTGTTTCGATTACATATATTTGTTCATCCAGTCTATTGTTCATTGTAATCGATTCAGGCTCTCTCCAAACACCACTCTTCCGTCCAAAACACCTTTCAAGAGTGAATACGATTCGATCCTAGCTCAGATCCGAGCTCCACCGTTAATAACGACCATTATTCACGCTTCCGCACCGGGGCTCGGGTCTTGTCAGATTCAACGTTCGGTACATTATTATTTGCTCATGGTTAATTTACCGGTGCCCGATTCGCTTGGCAATGGTTTAATTGACACAGTATTTGCTCATAGTTTGATTTCATTACCGCATTTATTAAGTTTTGCTTTATTTCTTTTATCTATTATATTAACATTATTTATTACAAAATTGGTGATAAACTCACTCAACATGTGTTATTGACAAACTCTATTTTCTACGCATATGCAGGTTGCTATTGAATTGAAGTCGAAGAATGGGACACTTAGAAAGACCTTAGGGTTTTAATGAATACAAACATTAATTTAAATTTGTTATATATACGTATTGAATTGTTTTTTATATTTGAATATTGTGTGTATGTTTGAAATAAAATAAGTAAATAGATATTGTCACATTTATATTATGATAGTATATTTGAGCTGTGGAGCAATCGGATCACGCCCCGACATTTTCTTCTTAGATTGGGGTGTGACAATAATTACATTAAAAAACACTACATTTCTCTCTACTGTTTAATTAAATAATATTTTTTATACTTTTATCATTACAGTTTTCTCTTTCCACCCTATAATTTACAAAAAATCATTACCTTTTCCCCAAATTTACAAAAATCATTATCTTTTTTCTCTCCACCCTATTATTTACACGCACAATCACTCAAAGGCACACCCTATAATTTACAAACTCCACTCACAAAAGATTTAGAGGATGGGATGGGATGGGAATGCTCTAGACTGGATGACTTTGCAAAGTCGAAATTGTCATTTGTAATAGTATCTTTTTGTAAACTGTTCCTTTGACTTTCCAAGTTAAATTTCCACTAGGTTTTAGACCACGCCGGGTTGCGCGGGGTTGTTAATGTTATTGAAGGTGTTGTTAGGCCAAATGTTAAGAATGAAAACTAACTGAAACTTACAATTTGCTTATGTAAGTTATATTAGTCATTGTAATAGTATTTGCCATGTTTAGAGGCTTACATAAAGTGGCTGCATTTTCTATTTACAAAATCTTAATCATTGAAGCCACATATTAGTAGCTGCTATTTTATGCAGCTTACATAACCTTCCTATCATATTTAGGTTAGTAATAGTTTATAGAAGACAAAACGTTTACAAAAGTCGGTTGGCCCGCCTAATCAGATATTGGCTATGTATTGGCCTTTTTGTCCTTAGCAAATAGTCTTCCCAGCTTCGTTAGCTTCAGTTGGTAGTCTTTTGGTCTTTCACCTTTGGGATGTCGTATCTGAACCTGACAATCATTTAAAGGCTAAAGTTAGTATATGCATTGTGTTTTGATGTAGTTAGGGATGGTGTTACCTGGTGTGTCTGGTTCCTGTCTTTTTGACCCGGTTATTTTTGGATCGGGTGTTGCTGGTGTGATTGTAAGGGGTCTTTCAATTAGTCTTTGGGTAATGAGTGGCTGGGCCATCTCCAATGTTTGTAGCTTTGTTGACAATGATCGTTCGGTCTGCTTTCATTGTTAATTCAAAGAGTTTAAGTTGACCGATTTGCGCCGCGAGTTCATGTGGGATGACTTTTGGATCATTATTTGCACCTTGAACGACCAATGTCTTGCAAGGGATTTTGAGTATATATGACATGGCATCATTGAAGGAAGACGACTTTTGTTGTTGCTGTATCGTCTATGATGGAACCGTTGATACAATAGCTGAAACCATAAAAGTTATATAGTTAGTAAAATTTGGTAAGTTGGTATTTTTTATGTTGTGTATTACTACCTGAATCTTGGTTCCATGTTGTCATGATCTTTGCAGACGTAGTTGTCTTCTTGCTCCTCTAGTTTTCCGTGTGCATTTTGAACACTTGACAGTATACCACGTCCGATGAGCTTCAAAGTCTTTATGCGAGCAACACATTTATAATTTGACTGCTGTGGAAAACTTGATTGTTAGTGACCCCACAGAAAAAAAAAACCATTTTACCTATATAGAACGACAGATTGTAAAAACTGATTTTGACACTACTGATTGATTTAGAAACCAATTCCAATTTAATATCCAACTTCTGATGAATTTAACATGAGGTGGTGATTACCTTGTTTCCTGGATTGTTGTTGAGCATTTGGTGGTATGGTACACATAGTTTGAAGAGGCGGAATAGCTTTCAATGTTGGCAACCTTTTCTTTGAATTCGGTGAATGTAGGGTTGATGTGTATGGTCGTGGCTCTTGTAGTTTCCAACTGTGCCACTGCAGATGGGTGTTGGATTTAAAGATAGAAACTATCTAAAGATTGCATCGTACCTCTGTATATCGATGCAATTGTTGATGTTATGGCAATTAGTCGCCTTCACGTATGTCATTACTTGCAAGATGTTCCATATCTTTCCAGAATGTTATCTCGACCTCTTTATTCCTGTTGAAGTAAGGTATGTCAGCTTGTATCATTCACACCCTTACAGCATCCACAATAAAGAGGGACATTCCACTAAACCACCAAACAAAACGCGACGGTTTTTTAATAATAAGTTCTCATTTGGCTGGCAAATTATAAAATTATAATTTTGACAGTTTTTCGTAAAAGCGCGAGCCAAACCGTTATTAGCGTTTCCTATTATTGAAAACTATAGCCGAACTGTTGAGATTTAAAACTGAACCAAACATAACCGTACTAACGGTTTGGTTTCGACCAGTTTGGTTTCACAATTTAGACTTTATTAGCCTTTATAATCAGGAATGCATAACTAAATAAAATTGTTAATATTTCACTTCATGTGTACATTCGTCTTGTATGAGAATTTTCTTCAATTTATCGCCTTTGGCTGTGTTCTGAGTGAACTTTCTCTCAACTCGTTCGATGTAGTCTGCATAGAAGATGTACAAAGACACAAATGGTGGCTGATATGAGATCAAAATAGCTTAATAAAGTTAAAAATAAACCAACAAAAATAATTGTGCTATTATCTGATTTGGAAGCGTAGAAATTGAAACCCAATACTCCAGAAATTGAAACCCAAAAGAAGTCCAAATTATCCATGTGAATTACCTGCTAGGGGCTTTGGGTCCTGTCGATGTGCCTCTAGTGACTGATGAGTCGCAAATCTGAAGTAGTAGCAACTTATGTCAACATCGTTGAGAGGTATAAAGATAGCCTTCATTCCAATGCTTAACGAAGCATTGTGGTCTACTACCTTGTTTACCTTTCTTGCAAAGGTAGATACATAATTTGAAACTGTGTAGCATGCTTGCACCTTGAGAATTTCATCAAAATGTTCTTGCAGATTCAGTTCTGCTATTACCTCAATAGCATCACCCTATATAAAAAAGTGTTAGTAAGATTCAAATGTGTTGTTTGAGTCACAATGAAGGTAAAACTAATACATAAATTATCTTATTGAAATTAAAGTTGACTACTTACATGATGGTCTACAAACAGGTAGCATAGAACTTTTTGGTATTTAGGTATCCATTTCTTCAAAACCCTTATCTGTATCGGCTGCGGTTTTGATCGTGGTTTGATGTCACGAATACGTATTAAGTTCATTGCCATAAGGTTATCTGTTATGTAGGTCATCAATATAAGCAATAGATGTAAGGTGTATAATGTATGTATGTGTGTGTATTTATGATAAGACTGTGTTGAGTAATTATGTACAAAGTAAACATATATTTGTGTGTATGATTAGTTTATGTTAAGTGTCATAGTTGTGTTATCTAGTAGTCTAGTTTGCTGTAGTGTCTATTTCTTTTAGAAAATCAGAGTAGACAATATTTTTTGTTGTAGCTGGATCGTCGTTGTCATGTGGAACAATAACAATTTTTATGGAGTTTGGTGTGGTTGCTCTTGATAGCGCGACGTATAGTTGGCCATGAGTGAACACGGGATTTGGCAAATAGATACCTATCTTGTCTAGAGATTGACCTTGGCTTTTGTTTATTGTCATTGCGTAGCATAGTCTTAACGGGAATTGTTTCCTTTTGAATTCAAATGGAAGTTCTTTGTCTTTATGCGTTAATGATATATTTGGAATGTACACTCGGCGACCTATGAACTTCCCTGTCATTATTTGCACTTCGACAATTGCTGGTAGAAGTTGTGTAACTATAAGTCGTGTGCCATTACAAAGGCCGTCTCTAGGGTTGAGATTTCTTAGTAGTATGACCGGAGAATTAACTTTCAATTCAAGCGCATGTGTTGGAAGACCGTTGAAGTTTAGAAGGTTAAGGTACTCAACAGGATACAAAACCCTTATATCAGTGTTGTCACCCGGATGAGGAACAACATAGTCTATGCTTGTATAGGTTGTGGCTGTTCCTGGGGCCATATTGATAACCATAGAATTAATTTCATGGACCATGTCGTTTTTAGGACATATAATAAGCCTTCCTTGAAAGCGTTGTCGCATCTGGGTTATGTAATGTATCGTTGTCGTATATGAAGTGTATAAGTTCTGTAAGTGCATTGTCATTATAGGGTATTAGATATTGGGCAGGTATGCGTATGACTTTCATGTCTTGTGGGTCACTGATGTCGGGCGTACCAACGTTGCCATCACCTATAGAGACCAACCATGAGGAAAATGTAGAGATTAGGTTTTGTTCACTTGTACTAATGTTTGGTCTCTGTAGTCGCATGTTTTCAGTTAACTTATACACTTTGAAATTGTTCCACAAATAAGATCTTGGTAATGACGAAGCAAGAATTCCTGACTTTGAAGCACCAGGTACTATCGGAAGTGTTTGTCTGAAGTCACCGCCAAGTAAGACTGACTTCCCACCAAAAGGTTTATCTTGACAATCAAGTAAGTCTCGAAGAGATCTGTCTAGTGTTTCAAAGCATCTTCGGTCGTTCATTGGTGCCTCATCCCAAATGATAAGAGACGTCTCAGTTAGTAGTTGGGCAAGCTGTATGTTTTTCTTAATGTGACATAATGAATTGTCAGTGACGTCTAATGGGATCTTGAATCTCGAGTGGGTTGTACGACCCGATGGAAGTAACAATGACGCAATGCTTGAGGCAGCGAAAGCCAACACGATTCTGCCATTGGATCGCAAAGAAAAAATTATTGTTGTCCATAAGAAGGTTTTCCCTGTTCCACCATGCCCGTACACAAACACTAATACTTGATGGGCAGAAGCTACTGCGGATGTGACATCTTCATATATTCTGGTTTGCTGAGAGTTGAGCTTTGATAGGCATGTCTGGTGTTCAACTGAGAGCATATGTCGGTCGTAGTTCCTTTCTTCCATTAGAAGGCTGTTTTGTAACTGTTTAAGCAAATCAACTCTACGCAAAGGCAGGCCGAAATCTGTAAATGATTTAGAAGGTGAACCTGAACGAAGTAACAATTCAAGCTCATACAGAACGTACTGTCTTTGATCATCTTCATTTGTAATGCCAAAGTTTCGTTGCCCATCGTCTGCCATTTTGTGCCATTGGTCATTCCACATCTTTAATGGGTCTGTTATATCACAAAAAAGCAGCATTTGAGTAAATAACGCTCGTAGTTCAGCATCTGTGGCCCAAATGGCAGCCTCTTGGAATGCCCCTGACCATTCTACATCATCTCCAAGCAGCCCTAACTTCTCACATGTAGCACGAAAGGTTGAGCATATCTCACCATTGACTATTCGTATAGATGCGAATGATGTACAACCTATTTGATGGCCTAATAGCATACGCAAAAAGAAGCTTTCTCCACAGCTAGGATGTATGTAAATTAGTCTTCCAATCGTTGGAGGTTTGTCTGTTGATCGTCTTAGCTAGGCTTTAGATGACGGATCCCATCTATACTCTATCAGATAGTCAATGTATCTTAGATGCCGACCACTATTGTCTTTCCTGTTGTTAGACAGCAACTCTGTTAAAGTTGTTCGTCTAGTGAACGTGTTGCTGGCAAGATTTTCAAGGTTGTCGTTGTCCCTAAAAGTAATGTGCTGCATGTTTTCTAAGTGGACAGCAAGGACTTGTACTGCAGGGTTTCTATCATGAATGTCAAAGTTGAATATCCTCCATGCAGCTTCGTGTGGACAAATGAATCTACCATCAACAAAATTTTGAATCTCATTGATAGGTGAACATTTACCTCTATTTCGCACGTCAATCGGAGTTGGTGATGTTGAGATATTGTAATGAATGCGGTCCACACCCTTTGATATATATTTGAAAAGATGCTTGATAAGCATACTCCAACCGCAATACTCAACATTTATATGAGCCATGAAATGCAAAGATAGAGTGCGGTTGTAAGGCACAACGTATCTGCTATCTATCTTAACACCATTCTTAACTACAAAGAACCTGTCGGCCTCCTTCTATAATGTATATGACCGTTGTCGTCGAAGTAGGTCTCGGGTTCATAGTGTTTTGGAAAGTTCTTAGAGCAAGAACCTGACACCATACATTGTGAATTTGGTTTAAGAAGCCCACATGGCCCATGAATCATCAGATCAATAACTATTTTGTATAGATGATGGTCGACTGAAGGATCTGGGATCTCAGCTGAGATGAATTTGTCAACGTCACAGGCATCTTTAATCACACTTGTAGGAGCCACCCATAGAAGTATATGACAATGAGGAAGGCCTCTCTTTTGAAACTCAACTGTATATAAATCTGCAGTGATATCGCCAAACACTTTCCTAGTCTTAACAAATTTAAGAAACAACCGTAGTTTTATGTGGAATACCCGTGCAATTATATCCGGACGATCTTGTGACTTCAATGATGGATAGCGCGACAAATACCTTTCAATCTCAGGCCACTTAACATTACACGTGAATGTAATGAAATACTGAGGTTTACCATGCACTCTGCAAATAGCGAGAGCATCTTGGTAGTGTTTGTACATGTAGCGTGGGCTACCGACAAAAGATGAGGGCAAAACAGTGCGCTTACCAACATCTTTACCATCAGTATCACCACGCTGAACCGCGTCTTTTATACCTTGAAGGAAGTCAGCACGGAAAGTGTTCTGGTTAAGCCTTATATAGTCTAGTCGACTCTCTTCAATACAAATGTAAACGTCTACGATGAACTGCTGTAGCAAACGACCGCCCCTTAAAAGTAACGTATATAAGTTATAACAATCGTGCAGCAAATAGCTATAGTACATATTCATGGTAAGCTTTTTGTCTCGTGAATTGCCATCACCACGAAGATAAAGATCAGATGACCACCCGTGCTCACCATAAAGGAAAAGAAGAGGATATTGTAACGGCATATACAAAGGATGAATCTTGTTTATACGTTGTGGGCCACCGTCTTTATGCCTAATGATAATATCAAATTGCGTACATGTCAGATCAGGGTCAGTTACAATTGCACCGATACACGCTTGAGATGGCATATCATAAGAAACTTTATCACGTGAACCGTAAAGACGAACACAAAAGTCAGGTACGTCAGACGACGAACAAAGATCCCTAGCCGTGCGGAACAGCTTAACCAACGCGTTAGTAGATTCCATTATGGTAAGAAGAATGCTAACGGTTTCAGGACATAAAGACGTCTGACCACCCGAGGAAAAAGGATGCAGTCGGTTGGCTATTTCATTCTCGGTGTCATAGACGTACATTTGCAAGAAATGTGGCCTCTCATTAGGAGGTGGACATAACGTACCTAACCAATGATGAATCTGACCACTTATCTTAAAAACATACGACCCAGAACCTCGGTTTATAGTATCGTCAACCTTAGCACCAAAAGAGGTCATAGAAAAGACAGAATTGTACGCACGTATGTTAGACATAAAGTCAGCTTGCTGAAACAGATGAATAATAGTCGTATAAGGTCTTCTAGGATACGGTAGTGCAACACGACCTCCCTTACAACATTGTGTATACCTCGAACGATGCCTCGTAGAGGAAGCTACAGCACGTTCATCATACCAAAAAAAAGCGTCACAAAACTCACACACGTTGTCACAGTCCCCAATATCTATGTAGCTAGACGCAGTTACATGAGTGTTACGCAACAACGTAGAACGATAAGAAGCCTGCCTAGAAGACTGACCATGATTTTGATTAAAAAACGACGATAACTCTGTTCTTGGCCTTTTTTCACGTGACATATCGACAACAAAAAATTAGAAGTAAAAGGTTGAAAGTTAAAAACTACTCTAAAGACTACACAAAAGTGACAATTGAATCAGCCTAAGCAAGGAAAAAAAATAAGGCATGCACAACAGTACACAAAGAGACAACATACTAAAGCAAATGACATAAGCAAGTACCAAACAAATAATATGTGCGTACCTTCAACTTGAAAACAACAAAGTGGCTACAGATATCTAAACAACAGAGAGAGTAAAAAAAGATAAGTCCGTATAAACAAAAAACCCACCTAAAAGAAATTTAACATATGCAAAAACTAACAAACATAAGCATACAAAAGACGATGCAGACAATGTAATTACATTTCAAGAAACTATCTAAAATAATTTGAGAATCCGTCACTTTGTGAATTCCTATTTCTAAAGTTCTCGGTACCATAAATTAGCATAACTACCAATGAATAATAGATCTCTAGTTCTAGAAGTTGATACCAACTATTATTTTAAACCAAATTCATACCATGTTAGGGATGAGCTTGGTACCGAACTACTCTCAAATGATCAGACAATTTCACAATCCTAATGTTGTTGCAAATCAATAGCAAAGGTGATTAGTTAAAACGAAACACCATAAGAAGCATTTCACTGCATAGTCATTATGGAAAAGGTTATTTATGTTAACATTTTTTTGTGTTTTTGTGGTTTGCGTTTGTTAAAGAGAAGGCAAATTAGAGGTTTTGGTTCCTAATAAGCTGACATTCTTTAGAAATTTCTTATTGTTAATATCATATAAATTTGTCTTAGTTAGAGGTTCACTTTATTTTTGTAGTAATGATATTTCTTTTAAGCATAAATGGACATCATCCATTTTGGAAAAAAGCATATGATGTCCTCCTGAATCGAGCTGCTGCATGTTTGTGGTAATCATATACTTTGGGTTTAAAGTTTAAGAAAATTGATATGAATTGGCTGAGTCATTTTTAGCATATGCAATGTGTAATCAGAGGTCGATAATAGACGATCCATGTTTTGTAATTAAACATCAGCTGCCGAAAATGCGTCTGAAAAGAAAATTGTAAAGAATGGAGACATCGGAACTTAAAAACACGTACACTCACCGTCTAACTAAGGCTAGCGGAGAACCGTGGCCGTCTGAAGTAACTTGACGAAATTAAAGAGGTGGAGAGAGAAGCCACCAGTGGATACTGAAGGAAGATGAAGAAAGCAGCACTTTCCACACAAAAGAGGCTGACAGGTGTAAATATAGCTAACACGTGGAGTTGCTATAAATGAGAAGATATTGTACAATAGTCTAAGCAACAAGTACATAGTTTTAAGCTTAAAGTCTAACAAACAGTGACAGATGTGTGTATGAACAACTTTGTAATTTAAAAAGTATAATAATATGTGATTAGATTATTTTAACCTTATATGGTTCCATTGCATTACCTGTTCCAGGCCCGCCACAATGCACGTTTCCTCACAGGTCGTTCGACCTATGTTTAATTTATATAGCCCGTGCTATTTTTTTCCCTTTATTTTGCCCATATTCTTCAAAGGCTCATACCCTATTTTTAAACGACATTTCATATTACTCAAATCTTAATTTAGAATATTTCTTAGCCCATGCTATTATTTTTTAACTTTGTCCATATTCCCTCAAACCTTTTTTGTGTGTTTTACAATTATGGTTATGGTTTTTTTTAAGTTTTTAACATAGGTGAACTTGAATGAAATCGAATTTATTCGAATTCGAGTTTCAAATACGAATCAAATGGAATTTCGAATATGGCATATAATACGAATATGAATATGAATCGAATAATTCAAGTTTTAATCGAATACGAATACCGACAAAAAAAAATAATTAACCATATTATTCGATTTATTTACTCGAATATTTGATATTCGAATCGATTAACACCCATAATATATTGTAATAGACTAGCATGGAACAAACATGCATGAGAAACAAGAAGGATGCAAAGAAGGAAGAAGAGGGGAAAAAAGCCTAAAGTGAATCAATACTTGCAAAAAGGAGAGGTGAAAAATTATGAAAAAGAAATAGGAGGAAAGAATAGAATAAGAACGTATGAAGCAAAAATAAAGAAGAAAACATTGATGAAAGAAAGAAAAGAATAATAATTGATCACGTCCTGTAGTTCTTCAAGCATTGTAATGAATTTGTCAAACATGGTAGTGAGCTCATTCATCACATATCACAACCTCACGCGTCACTAGGGTTGAATTTGACAAATGACACCACCTGAATATGACAAGGAAAACCAATTATTGGATAAACAAACATGATATGTATTATGGGTCAACCCAAACACAAGCTATTAAAAAATGGATTCACATATTATCCCATTTAAGAGTTATTAAGTTAGTATTTTGATTTCAGAAAAGAAAAGTGTTATAATTTAAAGTTACTGTAACATCTCATTTTACGAGTCTCATATATATATATATAGGGGATGGATCTTTTGAGAATCATGCTAAGTTGTAAGAAATTAAAAACTCCATTCTAGACCACACATTTAATTAAATAGATTGAAATATGTGGTTGAGATTAAATCTGGTAAAAAAGTCAAAGTAGGAGAGAGAATAAAGATGTAAGTGGTTACACTAACTTTTACATCAGTTACACATGTGTAAAAAGTCGACTCGGTGCGTAAAAAAACCTGTAATTTTTTTTACGTGTATGTAACCTACATATATTACGCATGTATAAAAAAAATTCGAAAAAAAATCGTTACATTGAGGTCTTTCGAGTTCTTTAAACTCAAATGGGCTCTCATTTGAAATCTCCCCTATATATATATATATATATATTTAGGTTAGAATAAAAACCCAATTGAGTTGTGTAAACTTTAGAAACCCATTCTCAAGCACATTATTTTAATTAAAGATTAAATCTTATGGTTCACAATTAAAATTAATAAAAACTGTAAAAGTTTATTTACATTTTCTCTTTTTTGAAAACATATATAAAAATTACTAAAAAAATAGCAAAATATTTTTTTTTTATGTTTTCGATGTTTTGTATTAAATGTAACAACATATATTATATGTAACAAAAAAAAAATAAAATAAAACCGATGTTACATAGGGTTTTCATGGGTTTTCTCAACTCAAGAGGGTTTTCAAACTATACTTCTCCTATATATATATATATATATAGGAGTGAATGCCCTCTTAAATTTTAAGAGGTACCACCCTTATTGCACATTATACAAGTAGCAATGCATATATTTTATAAATGTATGGATAATATAGTCTTTTCACATCCAAAAATAATTTACAATAATAGTCCTTCAACTTCAATCAAGTTTTGTTAATTTTATAAATAATTACACATTCTCCCTTTATTCGAAACCATTTACCCCCACGACTTTTTAACAGTCATAACTTTTTCACACGCTAATATTTTTTTTTAAAAAATTACACTATAAAAACGAGCATTTTATTCTCTTTAATTTGAGTATGATATTGCTATAGTGTATTAATTTTTAAAAAACTAACATACTACGTGATAACCAGTTATAGTTATTACTGGCAATGGTCGGGTAGGTTTGGCTAATGATATCGAAATGAGTTATGGTTGGAACAAGTTTATACAAAAAGGGTTAATTTAGTTCATGTTAGGATGGGTTTAGATTGAAAGGGGTCATGTCAAAACGGGCTTTAAGTTAAAACGTTTTCGGGTCGGAACATGTCCGTCAAAATGAATAGGTTAAAAAGTGGTTTATTTGAAATTACTGTACATTTCATCTTTCCTTCTTGATTGTCGCCACCAGTTTCGCGAGTTCAAGCATCATTTACGCGGATGACATTGTTTATACATATCGGATTGCTTGCGCATAAGCTTTATGTGACGCGCTTACTGGCACGGGTTACGCGTCCGATGCTACATTAAATGCATACCACCTCGGGTTACGCACATACCGTTGCGATGTTACAAACGTACTAACACCGGTTGTGTTTGTGCATACACCGCTGCATCGCTGCAGTATAGACTTTTCCTACAAATGTTACAAATGTTACAAACCAGGAGCGAGTGTCATGAATCGTTGCAGTATAGACTTTTCCTAGGAATTTTGCCCCCAACGAACCCAATATCTATCAAGTAGCGGATGTAGGTATGCTTACCCCCCCCCCCCCCCCCTGAGAAAGAGGTTCTTTTTTATCCTTATCAACATATAAACACTCACCCCAATTACTAGCAATCTGCTTGAACACTTTTCCCCGAACAAGCATATAATGATAAGCCACAAACTTCAATCTACACAATTCTCTCCCGTGAAACTAAACAATGGGACATTGGTTTCATCCCAGCAAAGTAGGTTTTTAATGCTGCACGCTGGCTAAAACTATGACTTTCTTCTTCATTAAAAAAATCTACCTGAAGCCAAAGGCCACCAATATACCGAAAATCCACGTTCAAAAATCCTTCTTGTTTAGCGATAAATTACACTCTTTCATAATATGAATACCTTTAACCTTTAAAAAGGAAAGAATGTTGAACGTCATTAACTTTTACCTGGTCTCCATTTTTTATTTTGATGCACTTCATCGATTCGTTTTGTTTACTGTACACAATTTCCTCTGCCATTATTCCTTTTACCTTGGCTGCATATGAACCTCCCCCTGATTGTATATGTAGTCGCTCCCTGACGTCGGAGCTACTTGACGTGCCATGTTATCCCGATCAGTAGTTGTTCTCTCCACATTTTACTCTCTACATCTTTTATGAACCTGGTATTATCAGCATACAAAAGATACGAACCAAACCAAATAGTTCTTAGATTCTGAATTAGTTTCATTTCATCTTGTACTTTAATAAATCTGACAAATCCAAATCGTTTCGTCATCTAATCTATCAGGTATAAAGACATCCGAAACATTACCCCATTCTTGACAAGTTTTCCACATATCCTTAGCTGCAATTGAATGAGGGAAATTAGTAACAAAGATTTGATGTAGATGTCGTGCTCTAATAAAAAGCAAGTATTTTATTAACTTAAATACCTATAACTAGTACGGGTAAGTAAGGTTGTCTCCTCAGGGAATCAATGGAAAGTGCAAGTAAAACACATGATTAATTAATTATTAATTTGGCAGGAAAACGCTGTTAAGCAGTTTTTAAGGTTAATTAAAGTAATATGATTACTTGTAAAGTTGTAAACAATTATGAGAAAAGTAATTCACTCCAGGTTCAGGTAATGCGATGACCAACTAATAACAGATTCAATTAAATTGATTGTGCAGTAATCACTAGACCTAATAGTTTGGTTGTGATGACAAATGATACCCTAACCGAATTGTTGACAAAATTGATCCCAATCTATCGAATTACCAGCTTTATATTATGAAAATCAATTATGTTGCAAAACTAGCGATTATTAGCTCAATGACACAAGAACGTAGTCCTAAATGTTGATGAACACAACCAAATAAGTGATGCAAGATTCAATAATCAAAGACACTAACTGTTTAAACAATCAATTGATAAATCAAACAAGATCAAATAACAAAACTTAATCAAGTTCTTAATCATGAAGCACAATAAATCTGATCAATATTTGGTTTACACAAGAACCCTGGCCTAGAGTGAACTCAAAAGTTTTAGCCTAACATCGACATGACAATCGACTTGCTTATCTGATGAATGGATGAGCTCATGCGATGAATTGACGAACCTGAAGCTTTGGGATGATGAAAAGTCGTCTTAGGGTTCTTCTATAGCTCCTGGAACAAGTGATAGGTATAATGGGGACTGAAAAACTGATAATATATAGATTAGGGTTCTTTTTCTTGTTTTTATGTCGGTTCGCGTAGCACCCCCAGTTTACCTAGCAGGAGCTAAAATAACCTCATAATCAGATTTGTCTCGTCGAGAAACCCGAAATTCGTATATTATGGGTCCCGTATGAGATGTGCCCATGTTACTAAAAGACGCTTTCCTGGTAACCCGTCTTGTTCAGTTTTCGCTTTGGCTTCAGGTTTCTCATCCAAACCATTCATGTATCCTTCTTAACCATACATATATGTTTCCCTATGCTTTCGTCTTCTCGAGGATTGCTTAATATTAATCTGGATGGTTCTGAATTAGCTCGTTTAAGCTTCAAACACCTGCGATCATAAAGGAACTCAAAGTAACTGTGTTCGCTATATATAAACAATTAAAATAAATTAAATAACACATATATAAACATGATTTATACCCGACTATCACATCCCACACTTATCTTTTTCTCTTCCCGAAAAAGAATTGCAATGGAATTATAATTAGAAATTGTCTTTACAAAACATTTAGGTTATTTTACTTAATTACATATAACACAAAAACTGCGATTGCCAGTATTGTTGTCCACTTAAACCCAACCCCGATAAATCAGACCTTACTCATGTTTCGCATTTAAGTTCAAGTTAACATTCAATCTAAGGATCTCATGTTAGGGATTCGGGTATTGCCAAACACACACAAACACAATAATACTGCAAGAGAAAATAATAAACGAAGATGACACACGAGATTTACGTGGTTCGGTCGGCTGACCTACGTCCACGGGCTGCAACCATGATACTTTATTATTACCTATGCCTCACTCGTGATGAGGAGTTACAAGTATAAGACTAAATATATAGATATAAGACTAGGTTTTTCTACTTGTATACAAAGAAAACTAATATGGGCTTTAATTAAAACAAAGCAGGCTAACCCATTTGGTCTTCTAATTTCCTGCTCCAGTTCTCTTGAACCGGGCCCAAAACAATCGAGCCTCCACAAACCCAACAATCTCCTACTTGGAGGCTTGATAATCTTCAAACTGCCTTCCGCTATGATCACTTGTACCTCTTGTAATCTTCCTCGTCTTCCTGGTTGCATCTGCCATCTCATTAGTTAACCTTTTGAAGGTCCGTTGAAGCTCCCCCGAGCTCTAACACATCAGTCATGGGTACAACTGCCACTGACTCGTTCTCTGTCCTTACCGGCTCCCACTTACACGAACTGTCGAATCCTGGAATACCCTGAGAACAAACAACACTCTCCATATTAAGCAGGTAATCTTCTGGAGAGACTTTAATTGCTGAAAAACCGGTTCTCTTAACCCACTGTCTGGTAACCTTGGCTAAAGCATTGACTAGTAGACTGCCAGTGCTGCTCCCAGTGCCACGAAAACCCCTGACTGGTTTCTCTGAACCTTTTCTAGCACATTCAACATGAATCTGATTTGTGGCTCTGGATTTATCTCCTGCAAAACAAACCTTCTTCTACCCACTAGACTCTGTGAACCGGACTTTGGTCTTCTTCTGAACTGGGTCGGTCACTCCCTTAGACGATAAACTGACCATATACAATGAACCCCTCTTTCTTCCCCAAGCTATGACAAGATTTCCCTTAACAACTTTCCACTGCCCGTTCCCAAATTTAACCTCATGTCCCTGTTCATCCAACAGCCCAACAGAAATCAACTTTTTCTTTAAGCTTGTGTAACGATTCCGGCAAATCCAGGTATACCCTAGCCGGTATATACTATTTACGTGTCATTTTAATATTGATTATATGAGTTATAGTACGTTTATACGAGTATATATGATTCATGGTACGAATCATACTCGATTATATAGTGAATCGTATTGGAATTACAATTAACCAATGAACGATTATTGAAACCCGAACGAATCGGGAATTACATTATAGACGAATTATATAATGTTTAGTGATGTTTACGAAGTATTAATGCTTAGGGATAATGAATTATAGCACAGAAAAAGGATTTCGATTTATTAGTACGTCGGTACGATAAACGAAACCTTTAACATCAAACCAAGCAAGAGACGATCAATCAAGCCGAAAAAGATGCACAATTACCGACAATACAATGTTTTAAGTCATTTAACGTCATGGGTTAAGTTTTTAAAGTTTTTAAATCAGTTTTACGTAAATTTTATTTTAATCCGAAAAACGACCATTTTAGGCTCGTTTTAAGCCGAATTACGAGTTTAAACGAGAAACGAACTGAACCAGATTATCCACAACATTATCCGGATTGTGTAATCCAAATGTGTGGCCATGGTTTGAGATGTGGGCCCACCCCCAACACCACCATTAGGCCGGCCCTCTACACACCTATTATACATTTCATTTCTTTTTTTTTAACATCAATTCTCTCCTAAATCCTCTCAAACTTCAAGTGTCCAACAAATTTCTTGATCTCCAACTAAAGATTTGAAGGTATAAAACATGTTTTAAGGCTTGATTCTTGTTTATAACTCTATAATCTTGAGAAAAGGAAGTTTCATGTGAAAAATGGGTGAAAACCCGAGATGGAACCGATTCTCGTGTGATCAAGGGATGTATACAAGTTATACAAAGGATCTTGATCCAAGTGGTGAGTTAAAAGTGTTTAGAACGAAATTTTACGGTTGAAATATTGTCAAATGAGTTTTCCATGTGAAAGACGGGTGAAAGCTCGAGATAAAACCGACTCTTGCATAATCAAGAGATGTATATATGTTATACAAGGGATCTTGGTCCAAGAAATGAGTAAAAAGAGTCGAGAACGGATTTTTACGGTTAAAACCTTTGTTTTTACATAAAAACTGACACTTTGAAAAGAAATGGTTTGATTGTTGGTATAGTTTGCTTGGTATAGTGTTATTGTGCTTGTAAGTGTTGTATCTAGCGGCTAGCAAAGGCTAGAAACCGAGATCCTTGCGATCTAAAGCTAGAAAACACAAGATAGTTCGGTTTTCGTGTGGTTATGAAATTTGGACAGATTGTAGCACGCTTAGAGTCGAGTCACGAAATTTCACAGAGATGATCTGCACATGAAAATAAGAGATCTGTGAATTTTTGGTAATTTTTGGATAAAAGATGAATATTTGGTGAATTTAATGCTCGGTTTTGGCCAAAAATAGTGAAAAATAGCTAAACATGATGAAAAATTCTGGAAAATTTAAGATAAGCTTTTTATAATATATAAAAGTCACCCACAAAATTTGAGATCAGTTGGAAAAGTCTAAGTAGGCTTTTCGGTGAAACGAGTTCTAGGGCTTTCTAGCTCGGTTTTGGTGATAATGGCTTGAAAAATGAGTTTTAAATTCTGGAAAAATTCCAGGGAGTTATGAGGATGGCAAGGATCATCCCAGAAAAATTTGGGATTTTTCTAAAATCTTTTGGTGTTTTGACATATTTAGTGTTTTAATAAGGTTTAAAATAGATAAATAAATGTAAATTTAAGAAAATAAATCTGGAAAAAATTTTGTAAAATTTTCTTTCTGTCAAATAAGTTTTGTGCAAAATTTCAAGACCCGAGACTAAACGGGTAATTATTTGTGCTAAAATGAACATAAAAACAAATATTTAAAGCTTAAAACGTGTAAACCGGCAAAACTCGCATAAGCGAGCTGACTGGTATATAAAAACCTAAAAATGGACCATTTTCATAAAACTAAGTAAAATAAGTAAAAATAAATCATCCGAAAATAATTCGGATGATTTGGGTAATTCTACCCGATTTTTACTGTTTCCGGCACCTAAATGACGGAAACGGGCCCCGCGGCCAAACGGGGTGTCAAACCGAGCTCTAAATTCATCACTTTAACTAAAATATCAGTCAAACCCCCTTTATGGGTCGGGTGTGGCCAAACTAATCTTTGAAACTTAAAAACGGATAACCGTGCTAGGCACGCGAATCGAAGAAAAGATAAAAATGATAATTTTGACTGTCAAACTCTAAGCAATGTTACAATCTGAGTCCTTAGAAGTGTCACGGGATTAACATTGTCCCCGGATCGAGTACAGTACTGGGTTAACAATGTCCCCAGAAGTACCGATTAATACGGATTTTAATTTATGGGAATTATATAGTAACGACTTAGATATTATATTACAGATCCCGGCACGTAGCTGTTCATTGTAGTACCCACCGACTCACAAAAAGGTGAG
>NW_027504770.1:0-15976 GCF_021521415.1 Bidens hawaiensis
CGTGTTGTAGTTCAAATACAAAATATCTAGAATGTTCCTAAGCATATTCTATCTTAATCATACGAATTATATCATTTAATTTGAGATAATTATCAAGTTTTTAATGATTATCTTGTTCATTTTTGAGTTTAAACGAGTTATCGTCAAATTGGTGATAAGCGTGAAGCATAATCCATATTCCTATATAAACTAAGGTAGGATATCATTATTTTCTGCTACAAAACTTGTCCACTTCCATTCACTATCACGAATTCAAGTCCTAGCTCAAATGTTCTTCAAGGTTTGACTTATAAAAGTCAAACGGGTCTTTTAATTCACAATTGATTAGTTCCACATACGATGACGGGTAAGTTTGTATTTTTCTTGATAGTTATTAACCCATGAAAGAATGCCCTCATCCAATTTCAATGGATTTGGGGGATTTCATGTTCAACAGAATCAGTTTCAAGTTAGAGTTTATGTTAAGAACTAAATTGGGGGTTTTTAATTACACTATGAATTGACCCGAATTAGATTATGACTTTTTAGTATCGTGTGTTTGTAATTATGTTTTGGACATGTTGGACCCGAATTCGATCTCATAACGACATTCGTACCGACTACGAACCAAACACTCATTTAAGTTCGTTTTCTTTATATTCCATGTTTAATCTCGGTTTTATTATTAATTTTTATATGTTTTAGTTTGATTTTAACTTTGTAATTCTCATTTAAATTTTAGGGCATTCTCAGGTTCGGTTTTATCAGCTCACTTAAGTTGGTTTCTTCTATTTAATTATCTTCTTTCACATACCAACTCTTAAGGTGAGTAAATCACATCCCCTTTTTATTTTTAAATGTTTTGAGGACATGTATTAAATAAATCTCATTATTATTATTTCACATCCTCAACTACAATTCTAATGTATGCGTTTACGTGTATTGCTCAATTTTTTGTTGCATGTAATGTGCTAAAGTATTTACTGTTTTACTATTGGTGGCCTCATCCTCATTAATAAGATCTTACGCCATCTTAGTAGATTGACTTAGTGTCATGATGAATGAATTTTTATATTTTATTGTTACAAGTTAATTATTGTGATTACGCATCCGCATGGGAATTGATTTTATTATTATATATATTAAATTGTGTTTTTGCTCACCAACCTTATGTTCATCAAATATTATTTTCATACATGTTACAGGTTCATATCTTGGATGATTGAAGAAGTTAGTAGTTTGAACTTTAGGTTATCAAGAAAATAAACAATTTATTTTTCATGTTTTGTTTGGTTGAAAGTTTGGATAATGTTTGAATTTTTGTGATGTACTTTGGATTATTTGAATTTAAATAATTAAATAATATCACTTTATTATTGATAAGTGTCTTACGAGCTATTGTGCCATCAGTTGCGCTCCGACATCGGACCAAACCTCATTCGGGACCAGATGCCATACCAGACAAAAACCGAACAATTTCCCAAACACCTCGTGTTTGGTAAGGACGTGTTTGTGTTTGGCGGTATGTCGTTCGTTAGTCACCTTGTACACATCGGAGTCGCAAGTGCCACCTTTTCGATTCTCTTCGTCATTGACGCAAATATTGTTAAACCACGCTAGCTTTCTTCCCACCTCTCTCCACTTTCCGTTTAAAGAATTGTTTTTGCGGCACGTCGGTCTTTGTAGGATTTCATGAAATTCTATTGTGACCGCCTCCCAAAAACACGGTCCCGATTGTGCATTACCCTTGCTTGCATTTTCGGATTCATCAACCCAAGCCCGTGCTAGGGTGTTTTCCTCGCCTGTGGTCCACATTATCCTTTCTTCATCTTTGGCCGAACCATTAATGGGAGCTGAACTTTGTGGGCTAGTCTTGCCGGCCGTACTTCTTTTTCTCGTCCTTTTCTTCTTTACGAGTTCAGTTTGGGTTTCAGGGACAATTTCTAGTCCGAGCTCTTGAATATGTTGTACTTTTTCGGCTTGTGATTGAGATCCGGATTGGGATTATATGTATTGTAGCCACTTCAAAAACTCGTCCAATGCGGCAACCGACCCTTGCGTTACTTCCGGAGTCAATAAGTGGTTGGGATCCATTTTTTGTTAGAGAATGTTGAAGATGAATATGGTGAATGATGAAGATGGAGATGAAAGATGAATTGGAAACGGATTAAAGAGATGTATTTGTAGTAGGTGGTTAATAATTAATAAAATAAAACTTTTTTTTAAACAATCGTTAGCTAATGGTCCAAAACAAACCCACTATTCTCCGTGACGAGCGTGATGGTGATCATGCTCATCACATCATGCGTGATGGGAGGACGAGGGGGTGGTGTTCCATGATACCATTCTCCAACATTTATGCCACATAGAACTATCTTTCTCTTATTCTCTTAACCACACTCCATGGCCTAACTATTTAAAAATATGACCATTTTGATTGAAAGTTTTAATTTAAAGTATGGAAGAATATGGCCATTTTGATTGAAAGTTTAATTAACTTATTAGTTGTTACTTGAAATTGTAAACTGTGTTTTTAGGGTATTGGTCATTTTCATGATGTACCATATGCGAGAAGAAATTGAGATGGATAATGAAAACAAATAACAAATAAAGAGTAAATTGCTATTTTGACATATGCGGTTTACGTTTCATAGCCTATTCAGCCCAAGTGGGATTTGTGGACAAATGACACCCTGGCCGTTAGTTTTGTTTGCGATTTTGGCCGCTAAGACTATAAATCGTAAGTTTCCTTTAATATTTTTTCTTTTTTTCCTCTAATTTTTTTATCACTTGTATTTTACAGACTTGACAAACAAAAACTTATTACTAGTTAACCAACTTATTTATCTATTAAAAATGTATATTTAATATACTTTATTAGTTAATTTGTTTATTTTTGTTTGCTTGAAATAGTTATATATTTTTTACACTTTTTGTAAATGTTATTAATTAATTAAGCAACATTTTTGTATAAAAATATTTTTTACAATATTTGGAACTTATTTATTTTTGTTTGTTTGATTAAGCTATTGACTTTTATCATTTACATTTATTATAAACTTTCTACTATTTTTAAAGTATTATAGAGTTATTTGAAGTTTAAAGTTTATTTGTTAATCGTAAATCATATTTGAGGCGTTGTTATCGGTCGAGAAAGTGCTTAGTAGATGCTCGTTTATTTTATTTTTAATTGTTTGTTATATATTTTTCTTTTCTTATGTATTACTTGTTATTTGAACACACTCATTTTCTTAACGAATAAACACGAACAAGAAAACCTTGTTTAATTAATAAAAGAAAATTAAATAAATTATAAAAGTGTAAAAGTTATTTTATATAAAACAAATAAGTTGTTTAATTAATTAATTATTTAAACTTTGAAGAAATATATAAATTAAAAGTGAGAAAAATAAATAGCGTATTCAAATAAACGTAAATTAATAGTTTAACGAAAAGTATAAAATTATTCATTTTTGTAAAATAAATAGGTTGGTTAGTTAATTTATAAAATTTTGTCAAATCTATAAAATAAATATGATAAAAATAGTAAAAGAAAATAAATAAATAAAAGACATAATTACAAAGTTAGCTCCTGACGTTTACCTAAAGTAATAATATTAGGTACTAAGGTTTAAAAGTTGCATATATGGGTACTAAGATCTTAATTTGTAACAATTTTAGGTACTAACTTTAACTCCTGTTAAACGTTAACAGAATTTGTGTCAACTCATCGCCGTAACGCGCGATTTTTACCGACCGAATAAACATCGTTTTAAATATTTTAATTTTTTTGTATGTTAATCCTTTTATATACTACTTCAACAAATAGATATTTTGGTTTTTATTAAGATACCTTTACTAACGTAACCAATATCCGTTGAATATGCATCAGCTCGCTGCTGTAACACAATGCCCGGTTTTAACGGCTGAATAAATATTGTTTTAAATATGGTAATTTTAAAAAATAATACGTTATATATTTTTTAAGTACGTTAATATGACGAATTTAGTTTTTAGGTTTAGTTCGGGTACCGTAATGAACGTAGTCAATATAGATAGAATTCACGTTGACTCACAATTGAAACGCCTGAGTTTTACCTATCAAATTTGTCGCATAACGCGCCGGTAAATCACTAGCTTCCATGCTAATTAGAACATAAAGTTTTAAAATATTCCTAAAAACAAATATGCCAAATAATTTAGTGAGAATGTGTCATGACAATCAACCACAGTGTCATGACAGCGAGTTGATACACATTCCATTAACTTTTAACGGAAGTTAAAGTTAATACCTAACGTTGTTACAAAATTAAAACTTTAGTAACCATGCCTGCAACTTTTAAACGTTAGTACCCAATCTTGTTAACTTTGGAAAATGTTAGGGACTAACTTTGTAATTGTGTCTAAATAAAAAAAAAGACTTACATTTATAGATGTGTTACGCCGGAGAATTCTGCTCTTCTGGTGGCATAACTGTCAAGTGGCAGCCGACGGTATGAATTCCTGACGGAACGTCCAAGACAAACTCTAAAAGCCAGCGTGGGTACGATTAAAACAATATAGTCAGGCCAGAGTGGGCAAACGAGACTTTCCAAATTTAAAGAGTGCGAAATCCCAAATATAAAAAAGTCACCGTTCTTAAAAAAAAAGTAATTTCTTTATGTTTAATGTGTCTAGTTTTTCAAAAAATCTCGACGCATTTAAAAAGAAGCCATTTATTTGGAGAAAATGGTTCAAATCCTTTACTTTCTTTTTTAGCCTCAAATCAGCTGAGCTGTCTGATAACATCTTGTAATCGGTTTCGTCTTTCTATTTTGCTTCCGCGATTTCACTATAAATTACCAAATGTACGTGGTGTTCGCCTAGGAAGTTTTTGGAAAACGCAAATTCTGTCAAAAAGTCATTAGAGCGTGTGATTTTTACCGGTAATCCTTAAAAAGTACGAGTTTCCCATTGAATTTTATACATAACTAGTTTTTAACCTAGCGCGTTGCGCCGGCCAGTTGGCAACCCCAATGTTGAAACCCGGGTGTTTGTAAAACCTGGGCATTACAACGGTGAGACGACGCGAATTCAATTGGTATCAGTTACGTTCATTACGCTATAAACACCGCTGATAAAATTTTAGCATTAAAACAAAAAAGTAACGTGTCAAATTATCATATAAAAAGATTAACATATTAAAAAAACAAAATATTTAAAATGATGTTTATTTGATCTGCAAACCCGGGTGGTGGTAAAATTCGAGCGATGTCGATCATGGCATTGAGGCGGTAACACGACACGAATTCGGTTGGTTTCAATTAAGTTCGTTACGATACTGAAGCTAAAAAAATTGAATATATATATATATATACATATATATATATATATATATATATATATAAATTAAGGTGGACCAAAAGCCAATTGGGGATGGGAGTCGGGTGGCGGGGGGCGTCGATTGGTAAACTTGCGCACAGGTAAAACCCGAGCGTTGAGACAGCGAGTCTACGTGAATTCGGTCGGTTTTCGTCAGCTTCGTTATGGTACCGGAACTCAAACGAAAAAAATAGCATTTAGTCAGTTTTCATTGCTTACAATTTGATAACTAACTAAATAAAAAAAAACAAAATTCATGATCAAATACGGTGCCATAAGGTGTCCCAATTAAGCACTTGTAACACTAAAGTTCATATTTATATATTAGTAATCAATGTTTTAAAAATCGGTTTTTTACACGTACCGGATTAGGCTAAAAAATGATACAACCAGTTGAACCGGGTTATACCTGGAGGTTCAACCGGCTGAACAGTTTACCTTATAATTTCCTATAAATACAACTTTAACTTCAAAAATAACCCAAAAATAATCTAAAAGTTAATCTATATTAAAAAAAATAATACCAAAACACTCAATTTAAAAAAAACATTCATAAAGTTTACACATTTGAATATTAATTATTGGTTTAAACGTAATTTTGATAAAATATAGGCCGCAAATATCAAAAATTTCTTGGACATAAAATTGGTTTACCGGTAAAACCGGTATTTTAGAAAAAAACCGCCGGTACGATGTTCTAGCAAACTAGCCAAAAATATCGGGCTCAAAATACCGGCTTGTTGTGCAAAATCCGGTTTAACCAGTTCAACCGGCCGGTTTGAACCAGTTTTTAAAACAATGTTTGTAATCACACTTAAGAGAAATATAGTGTATTAAAAAAGCAAGTATTCGAGTGCCGCAAAGGTTGGAATACAAAATCTAGTACTCTTAAGAGGATATGTTGTCTTTGTTCATTTTTGCGACCATTACTTTTTCATTTTTCATATATTTTGTGGCTTTCTTTTATTTCCCCACACACTTCCTCGGCCTTTTTCTCTCCCAAGAGCTGCCTAATCTCTCAACGTCCACACGTTTTCTATTTCCAAATACCATAATAATATGTGGACGACTTAATAAAAAGCTTTTTATTACGTCACTACTTCGCTAGTGTAAACAACTAAACGAATTGCCAGCCAGATCTTTTACTAGTCTATGGATTTCTTTTTTCCTTTTTCCATTATACCTATATTTTAATATTTCATGCATATATATATAAGTATGTGTGTTGTTTAAGCCAAAGTTGTGCCTCATTTTCTCGGCACATCGGATACAAACCTATAGGAAGACTGAAACACTAAATGGCGGCCTCCGTTGAAAACCGCCGGTTCCGCCACGAACCCGGTCTATCCGCCACCACGGTTGCCCGCTCCTTCAGCCCTAACCACCAGCGTTCCGATTCACCCTTCCGTGGCTACAACTTTACCACCGGTAGTAGAGACTTTTCGACGTTGAATAAGGTGCACGACCAGTCGAGTGACGAGGAGGGCGAGGTTGACTACGCTGACGCCATTAAGAAGTCTAACTCCGAATTGGAAATCTCGGTTTTCGATCCGCGAGACGTTGGCACTGCGGACCAATGGATCGAGCGGAACCCGTCCATGGTCCGCCTCACGGGTAAGCACCCGTTCAACTCGGAGCCACCGTTGAATAAACTCATGCACCATGGGTTCATCATCCCGGCCCCTCTTCACTACGTCCGCAACCACGGTCCAGTCCCTAATGCCAGTTGGGACGACTGGACCGTGGAGATATGCGGCTTGGTGAAACAGCCTGCTCGTTTCACCATGAACCAGCTGGTCAGGGAATTCCCAACTTGGGAATTCCCAGTGTCGCTGGTTTGCGCTGGGAACAGGCGCAAGGAACAGAATTTGACGAAACAAACCATCGGGTTCAACTGGGGCGCTGCCGGGATATCGACATCGGTTTGGAAAGGAGTCCCATTGTTCCAAATACTGAAAAGATGCGGGATCTATAGCCGGAAGAAGGGGGCGTTGAACGTGTGCTTTGAGGGAGCTGAGGATCTTCCTGGAGGCGGTGGTTCGAAATACGGAACCAGTATCAGCATCGAGATGGCAATGGATCCGGCGAGAGATATTATATTGGCGTACATGCAAAACGGGGAGAAGTTGTTACCGGATCATGGGTTTCCGGTGAGAATGGTTATTCCGGGCTTCATCGGTGGTCGGATGGTCAAGTGGTTAAAGCGTATTATTGTGACTACTCCGGCGTCCGAGAATTATTACCACTACAAAGACAACCGTGTGTCGCCGTCACACGTCGATGCTGAGCTAGCCAACGCGGAAGGTTACTAAATCATAGAATTAATATATAATATTTACGCTTAACATTTGAGATATGATATTTTTGAGTTCGGATTTATTTATGTTTATGGAAAATATATATAAATATGTTGATGATATTGTATGTGTGGTGTAGGTTGGTGGTACAAACCCGAGTATATAATCAACGAGCTTAACATAAACTCCGTGATTACGACACCCTGCCACGAGGAGATATTGCCGATTAACGCATGGACTACTCAGAGGCCGTACACCTTGAGGGGATATGCTTATTCTGGTATTAATCGTCTTCCAAGATCTTACTTTATCGGTTAATATTGATAATTTTAGGTATGGTAGGAAAATCTGAAATATTTGTAAAGGGTATTCAATGACTTGATACGGGTATGATATGAAGCGATACCCTATGCTATTTACCTACATTAAAACCGTATGATTTAAAATTATTATGCATTTAATTTAATATATATTGCAATTGATTTATAAGTTGAGGTTAATATAGAACGTAGGTTGAGAGAAAATAGAATCTAATCACGTACTATATGTCTATATGGCAGCTTGCAAAGAAAGCTATTTAATTATGAATGAAAAGAACAATTTTACATAATTATTAACATCAACTGAATCTGTAACAACAAGTGGATCTTGAAGAATCAAGTACCACAAAGTAATTTAATAATTGTAGATCTGTAATGTTCAAAGAGGCAAAATGGTAATTAACAATTTAATATACATGGGTTGGTCAAGACTCAAGATTCCGTAGTTACATCGTTTTCGACCCTTACTTTTAAGTTGTTATATAGAACATGTCGGTTGGAACTGGTTTTATTAATAATGAATAATATTAGCAAGAAACAGCTAACATAAAAAAAGACAAAAACTTGTTAGAATAGGTTAAAACTTAAAAGCACTACATGTACTATATTATATACCTTTAAATAGTTTTATTTAAAAATTGTGTTTTAAGTTTTAACAATATACTGTATTAATTAAATAACTACTATATGTTCAAACAACTTGCTTAAATTAATACTTATTGTCTCCTGAAGAAACACTAATCGACCCCGGGCAGATTACGGATAATCTGGGGGTTAAATAGATGTTTCCCACGAGGGGTTAGACCCGGCTAAGATGGTTCTTCTGATAACCTGCAAAACAGACACCGTGAGCTCGTCACTGAGAAGGGGGGGTACCTCCTTGTGACCACCCTCCGGCGTGAGAATCAGACTAAATTTCTCTTGAATATAAATGTATATTAAGAGATTGCTAGAGCAGATATCAGGTATAAGATGTAAGATACAAGATAAGATGAGATGATCATACCATTTGGGGTATTTATAGCCGAATGTAGGTTTCCAAGAGGGTATAGCCGGCTGAATAGTATTCCTGTTCTACCAACTGTGGCCTACGCACATGCCATGCTGGCAGTTGGTGAGTAGGCAGCGGCTGACAATGACCAGGCCTGCTGAGTACTATTCCTTTTCCACCAACTGCAGGCTATGCACGTGGTATGACAGGAGTTGGTGAGTAGGTAGCGGCTAATAGTGACATACAGTAGAAGAGCATGCTGCTCGCCATACTGTTGTCAAAGGGCTGTCGTATCTCTGGTCAGATCTTTTGCCCATACCTCGTCAGGTACAGTACAAAAGATCTTCCAGTATCGTACGGACTGGCTCATTTGGGCGGGAGTATTCCCCCTCTCGCCTTTGTGCGGGATTGTTCCCGGCTTTGCTCATTCCTTCAGGTGACTACTGATTTATTGAGAGCTAAGTGCCTTGTGCGTGTAGCCTTGCTGCGCGGGTGGCCTTCCCTGATGGCTTGTATCCGCAGCTGCGGGAACAGGCGGAGTACTTCACCATTGGGAGGCATTTCCTGCGGGAACAGCTTGCGTACTGCGCGTAAGGACGTCACGTCTCTGAGCATGGTGGGTCCTACGGATCCAGTTGGTTTCTGCGCAGACGTCTCTCTTCAAGGTGAGTCCTGCGGGTCCAACTGGGCTCTGCTGGGACCTACCTCTTCAAGTCCCCCCAGTCCAATGTTCTTCTCATGAATGTTTAATAAAGTGAGGTGAACTTTTGGACTTAAGCAAAGGGTTTTGAAAAGGGTTTAGTTTTAAGGTTTTCCATGGGGATTCTTCCCGCGGAAGTCCTTATGTCACTTGCAGAAATTCCCGACTTTCCTGCTTGATCTTTGGGTATGACGCGGGTAGGTCTGTAACCTCCTCGCAGGTCAGGAGCGTTGAGTCCCACTTGCGTGGATTCTCCATGAGGTTTTGGTAGTTTTGAACATAGTGATCAATTATGTTAAAACCACCAATTCCATCTTGAAGCTTCAAACAATGTAGTTCTCGACGTTCCCGCTATGCGGGGATGTTATTCCCGTTTCCGCAAGCATTGCCCAGAGGATCCTTCTTGGTTTCAATTCCCTGCGGAGCGCTAGGTATGTGAAGGGTTTTGCCTTAACACTGTACCCGCACTCGTCTTACGGTTACTTTACTTCCAAGGTATTCCTGGCGTCAATTCCCTGCGGGTGCTAAGTATGTGAAGGGTTTTTCCTTAACACTGTACCCGCACCCGTCTTATAGTTACTTGGTTGCCGAGGAATTCTTGGCTTTAATTCCTTGCAGGTGCTAAGTATGTGAAGGGTTTTGCCTTAACACTGTACCCGCACCTGTCTTACAGTTACTTGGTTGCCAAGGTAAGGGGTATTTTCCCGCTTTTGAATCTTTTTGAAATTTTGAAATTCGAAGTTGGTGAAAGGATAAGAACAGTCCAAACTATTGAAACGTCGTCCGACGGTTTCTTCTGACTGTGTAAGGACGTGCAGGAAGTTATGGCGACGTGACAGTATATGGTCATTCCAGGCGCTTTTTCAGGCGCGTGGCCGCGAAATTACTGGCACGCGTCCTTTTAACAGCTGTTGCCAGCTTGCTTTTTGCCACGTGTCATAGTTTCATTGCACCTGCGATTTCTCTCTCTTCCGCATTAAATTCATCGCATTAATTACGATTAGTATATAAAGGGGGAGAGGGTCCTTTGTAATCCACACTTTCACTTTTCTCTTCATCTTCAAAACGATTTCCGGCGAATACTCACCTTTTCAGTCGAGCATTCTCTTGAAATCGTTCTCTTTTTAATACATGCAAGATGTCTTCTCATGATCTTGAGGCTACAGCCCAGGAGGCAGGGGTGTACGCCGATGACAAGAGTACTGCTGGCGAGTGCCAGTGTGCTCTGCCTGTCGATCTATATCAGTACATCGTCAGGAAGTTCATGCTCGAGTCTCTCGAGCCTGAGTTTCCTGAACCTCATCAGACGGTGTATGATGCCCCCAGAGGCAAGATCGGGGTATATGCTGCATTCTTTGTCTATGGGAATCTTAGGTTCCCGTTGACAAAGTTTGTGTACCGTGTCCTAGAGAGGCACGGTGTACACCTGACCGAGGTGCACCCGATGGCGATCGCGAAGATTCGCCACTTCGAGTGGGTGTGCCTGTCACACCCGGCCCTGAGCGGCGGAAACAGCCGGGCGCGCACGAGTGGGGATTGATACTTAAGCACGGGCCATTGCAAAACATTCAAAGATTTTCATTGCGCATGAAATGTTTAATACAAATACATTACATTGATTAAGATTACAAAAAAAAAAAACATCCAAGTATAAAACTGAAGATTTCCTCGCCATATCCCCTTGCGCGGCGGGTAACCGTGCGCATCGAGGGGATAAAACCAAAATCTTCCAAAAAGCTTGTTTTAGATGTTCAGCGTGTGGTGCTCTAAGTGTGACTCCATGCGCTACCTAGTTATCTCCTGAAAGACACGTAAAAACATTTGAATCAGTATAAACTGAGTGAGTTCACAAGTTTTAGTAACTTGATAAATCGTATTGCATCATAATCATTCTGAAACATAATTCTGTTAGCATCATTAAAACACATGCTTGGTAAAACATAGTTCTATCAACATATTCTGATAAAATCGTTTCGCGGGTTACGCGCGAACATTTCTGGGAACTGTGCTCGTCTGTGTAAGTGGCGCTGCCACTACGAGCTAAAATAACGTAATACCGTCCCGCGGGTTACGCGCGGACACTTCTGAAAAACTGTGCTCGTCTGTGTAAGTGGCGCTGCCACTACGAGCGAATATATGCTGTAATACCGTCCCGCGGGTTACGCGCGGACGTTGTGCCGGAAAACAAGGCGCTCGTCTGCGTAAGAGGAGCGACCTCTACGAGCGGGCTTAAACCCATAGTACTGCCCCATGACCGTACTAGGCACTCGTCTGTGTAAGAGGTGCGACCCCTACGAGTGGGCGGATCAAACCAGCAGTCCCTACCCTTGGAGTTCCAATGGTAAAGTGATCACTTACTCGAATCTGGTGCACTATCATCGAAAAACCATAGATAACTGTTCGCATTGCTCATCATGAAACATAACTTAAACACGTAATCGTTTGCTTAGCTTGTAAGTATACCATGATAAAACATTATTTAAGTACGTGTCCCTCGCCCCGAAAACAGTTTAAAAGTAGTGAAAACAGTGAAAATAGGGGCTGTGAGACTCACCTGTGGTTCTTGTTAAGGGATTAATCGAGATTCGGGTTTTCTTGGTGTTGGCCTCGGAATCGAAGGTCTAGAATACGATTAAATAACAAATATATATATTAAGATCAAGATATAAGGGTTGGAAAGTAGATCTCAAGGTTATAATCTCGGCTTACCTAGTAACAGGATCGGAGCTGGAAACAATGGATGCTTGGGAAAAGATTAGTGCAAGTTTGTAGTTCTTTGAAGTGTGTTTTGGGTGATAATTTAGGCTACAAATTTATAGGCAAACTCAAGGGAACATAATCCCTTGCTTTAGGGAATTGAAATCTTTTGAAATGATGATAAGGTATGGAAATTATTATTATTTATTAAAAAGAGTAGAAAAGTAGATTAAAGATTCTGATTTGATATGGACAGGACATGCAGGGCTGTGGTTGGTGAGAGTGGGTGGCTGGCAGTTGACTTTTACAGTTTGCTTTTTCAGTGCTTTAGACAGTGTACAGTAAAAAGTAGAAGTTTTCTGAAACACGCAACCGCCCTCTTTTGGGCGGGGACAATTTCCTTAAATCTGATCATTTTGACTAAGTGTTCTGCGCGTATAACTTGGTGCGCATAGCTTCCTGCGTGTAGAACATTTCTTTGCTGCGGGTAGGTGCGTAACCTTCTCGCAGTTAGGGACATTTGAGTTTCATTTGTAGATTCTCCAGGTGGTTTTGGTATTTCAACATAGTGATCAGTCATGTTGAAGTCAATTCCATCCTGAAGCTTCAGACAAACTAGCTCTCAACGTTCCCGCCATGCGGGTAGGTTAGTTCCCTTCCGCACGCGCATAAACGATGTAGGATGCACCCGCCTTAGCATCTTGCGGGATGGTCAACCCATAGACAACATAACGTTTAAGTTACATGAAAACATAAGGCCAAAACGTTCACGCATGGCGCATATAACATATGCTCACGCTGGTTCTTAACATGGTGCGCTCGCGCAGGGCGCACATAACACATGCACGCGCTGACTAACATGGCGCGCTCGCGCAGGGCAAACATAAATGCCCGCGCTGATTCTAACATATTCTCGCGCCGGGCGCACATAATGTGCCCGCGCTGATTCTTAACATAGCGCGCTTGCGCAGGGCGCACATAACAAATGCACGCGCTGACTAACATGGCGCGCATAATATTTACAATCACCTAATTATTAGGTTGATTACTTAGTTTAAGGGGTTGGGAATTTACCGGGTGTCACATTCTCCCCTCGTTAAACGAATTTCGTCCCGAAATTTAGGAGACGTTGCTGGCAGAAGCCATATTCTGAAAGAGGTGTGGGTATTTTATGCGCATCTGATCTTCTCTTTCCCAAGTGAATTCAGGCCCACGCCTTGAGTTCCATTGAACTTTTACCAACTTGATTCTGCTTCTGCGCAACCTTTGTTCTTTCCAATCGGTTACTGCTATAGGCTCTTCTACGAAGTGCAGCTGTTTGTCAATATGAATTTCTTCCACCGGTAAAATCAACGTTTCGTCAGATAAACATTTCTTGAGGTTGGATACATGAAACGTATCATGAACTCCACTGAGTTCGGCGGGTAGACGGAGTTTATAAGCAACTGGACCGATCCTCTCCAGGATCTCAAAAGGTCCAATGTAGCGCGGATTTAGCTTTCCTCGCTTCCCGAAACGGGGGACTCCTTTCCATGGAGAGACTTTCAAAAGTACTTTATCCCTTACTTGAAACTCCAACGGTTTCCTTCTCATATCAGCATAACTTTTCTGTCTGTCGCGCGCTGCCTTAAGGCGATCCCTTATCTGAAAAATCTTGTCTGTTGTTTCTTGGATCACTTCTGGACCAGTCATTTGCTTGTCGCCCACTTCAGCCCAACACAGTGGGGATCTACACTTGCGCCCATATAAAGCTTCGAACGGCGCAGCCTTAATGCTTGTGTGATAACTGTTATTGTAAGAAAATTCAACCAACGGGAGGTGGGTATCCCAACTACCTCCAAAATCGATCGCGCACGCGCGCAGCATATCTTCCAATGTCTGGATCGTTCGTTCGCTTTGTCCATCCGTTTGGGGGTGATAAGCCGTACTCATGTCCAGTCGAGTACCTAACCCCTCTTGTAATGATCTCCAAAACCTTGAGGTGAACCGACTATCTCTATCAGAAATGATGGACACTGGGACTCCATGTTTTGAAACTACTTCTCATTGGTCTTAAGTTGGCGCGAGGCATACGCTATAACTTTGTCTCGCTGCATAAGGACACATCCGAGTCCCTGGTGTGAAGCGTCGCAGTAAACAACGATGTCATCTGTCCCCTCGGGCAGGGATAAGATTGGCGCACTACATAACTTCTGTTTCAACATTTGAAATGCCGCTTCCTGATTCTTGCCCCAAATAAACGCCTTGTCTTTCTGAGTTAGCGCGGTCAGAGGTAGAGCTATCTTGGAGAAGTTCTCAATGAAGCGTCGATAGTAGCCAGCTAGTCCAAGGAATTGCCTCACCTCGGTTGGGGTTTTTGGCGCTTCCCAGTTTTCGATGGCTTTAACCTTAGAAGGATCGACGTGTATTCCTTTCTCGTTTACAACGTGACCGAGAAAGTGAACTTCTCTAAGCCAAAACTCGCACTTGGAAAACTTCGCATACAACTTTTCTTTCCTCAACAATTCTAAAATCATTCTCAGGTGTTGCTCATGCTCGGCCTTGGTTCGAGAGTAAATCAAAATATCATCTATAAACACAATCACAAACTTGTCCAAGTATGGTTTGCACACACGGTTCATCAGATCCATGAATATAGCTGGCGCATTAGTTAGCCCGAAAGGCATCACTAAGAACTCATAATGGCCATATCTGGTTCGGAAGGCTGTCTTTGGTGCGTCTTCCTCATGGACCCTAAGTTGGTGGTATCCTGACCGTAGATCTATCTTCGAATAATAACTGGATCCCTGCAACTGGTCAAATAAGTCGTCAATCCTCGGTAAGGGGTACCGATTTTTGACTGTCAGCTTGTTCAGCTCCCTGTAGTCAATACACATCCGGAACGAACCATCCTTCTTCTTTACAAACAGTACTGGAGCTCCCCAAGGTGAAAAGCTTGGGCGTATGAAACCCTTATCCAATAGTTCCTGTAACTGATTGGATAGCTCTTGCATCTCAGATGGAGCTAAGCGATAAGGCGCTCGAGCTACTGGCGCAGCTCCTGGGACCAAATCAATACGAAACTCGACTTGTCGCGGCGGCGGCAATCCGGGCAAATCTTCAGGAAAAACTTCTGGAAATTCGCGCACTACTGGTAAGTCTTCAATTCTTCGCTCATCTCCTTTCTCTACTACATGCGCCAGGAAGGCGTAGCACCCTTTCCTTAGGCACTTACGCGCCTTTAGGCACGAAATCAGTTTCGTCGCAACTCCCTTTCTTTCCCCTTGGATCATCAAAGTTTCTCCGTTCAACAGTGGAATCCGAACCTGCTTCTCATGACAAACAACCTCCGCGAGATTCTCGACCAACCAATCCATACCTACCACAATATCGAAACTCCCCAAATCTATTGGCAACAAGTTTATATTGAACTCATGACCTCCCATGACTAATACACATTGCTCAGTCCTTTCATTCGCGCATAACTGCCTACCGTTGGCTAGTTCTATAGTATAAGGTTTGTCTAGCCTACTGGTCGCTAAGCCCAGGGAGTTTTTAAACTCATGGGATATAAAACTTAGGTCAGCGCCAGTATCAAATAAGACAGATGCATAATGACCGTTAAGCAAAAACGTACCGGTTACCACATTCG
>NW_027504771.1:0-12215 GCF_021521415.1 Bidens hawaiensis
AATGTTTCTTTCCTAATTTATTTTATATATATATATATATATATATTTGTAGGTGATTTGCTACCGGTCCCTATGGGTGTGTATGATGAAGAAACCGAGGAGCATTTTTTCTAGCCTTAGTCTCACACTAGGGCTAGTTTTGTGCGTTTTCATAGACATAAACACGTTTGAGATTTTTGCGGATCATATGCATTAGCTCTTTGCATAGTGGTTTTGGGCCTTCCCACTGGTGCAAACAGGATGTGCTTTTTGATTTGTTAAATAGAGAATTACAATGTTTTCATATGGTTATATTCATATCATTTGATCCTTACCAAAGTTTGCATGATCAATTCCCTAACTTTAGAGGAAAGATCAAATAGAAAGTGTTATTTTGATGAGAATTGTAAGAACCAATTAGAATTGAGCAAATGAAAATTAATAATTAAATAAGAAATGGCAATATTGTAAAATCTATAATCAAGCATCATCGGTTACAATTTTAAAACTTATAACACCACCAATTACAAACATCAAATACGCACCAATATATCTTAAATCACACAAAATAACACATCTTAATACTCACCTGACCACTTTTAAATTCTACACTATTTAGAAGTTAGAAAATGTGTAACTAAAAACAATAAACTTCCACTAACAACGACACAACAAAACCGACACCACATACAGAAAATATATCACCAGGCTATCCCTAACCTAATGACGATACAAAACATAGACACATACACAAATAGACCAACAACAAAACAAAACTAGCTCCACTTGACCTTCTACTAACATACCAACACAACTACACAAGCCTGGCTACGCTCACTTCGCCAACCAACACAGTCCCAAGCAACACGACCCAGCCACTCATACAACAACGCAACCGTTTAATAGCATACCAACACTAGCCTAACTATATATTGGTTACCAACATTCTTCCAACCCAACACAGTCCCAACCAAAAAATTGCCACTAAACACTTAAACCACAAGACCCTTTAACCTACATATCTACTTTGCCAACTCACTAAAACCAACACCAACCGTGGTTGCCACCAAAACCAAGTAAAACGGTCACACCAACTGTATGTACCTAAAATAAGAAATTTAAAGGTCAATTGCGCATGTACATCATCGAATTTCGAGTTTAACCTAAAATATTTGCCAGTCGCCATAAACCACACCCCTCCGGCTGACTACCACATTTGCACGCATTGGAGGCACCACCACAGCCACATGGAAAAATGAAAGCAGTTGGGAATGTAATGGAGCAGCCCCAAATCGAACGACCAAAAAGTTTAAGGTGCTTTTTACCTTAATCGTTATAATCAATAGAAACTAGAGACATTTACTGGTTGAAATGTCGTTGATGATCTTTAATTGCTTCATTTCGTTTTTAATTTGATTACTCATAGGGAGTGAACATTTCAGTGAGTAGGCAGGCAACTTTTGAGCAATTTCCTATTTAATTATATAAATCAACACTTTATCAAAATTGCCATTTCTCAATCGTTTAAACAATACAAAACATATTGAATAATGAATGGATAGGATTGTTTCTTACGTTTTCTATCCAACACATGGTTTCTACCCTATCCAATCCCCTAACTTCATATTACAAACCTAGTGTAAATAAGTATAGTGACTTAATAGAGGTTCCCTAAAACAGCAGCATGCATTGGTTATCGCAGTTATTGTTAGTGAGCGTGTTACTCCTATTTTCATGACCACCATAGTAGGCGCAACACCTCTTTTGACATCGTTTGTTCTTCAATCCAGTTACTTAATGTCACTTCGCTCTATTTTACCCACAATTACATTTCACATCTTACCTCATCATGAAACACCCAACTTGGTTCTAAATATGAAAACCCATTTGCCAAGAAACCCCATATGTGTCGCAAAAAGCTCTCATCACATTGCTCTTTGCATTCGTCCCATAATACAAAGTCTAAGACCATGTGTAGTCATAATACCTCACATGTGAGCATTTTGCGTCATGTGCCGTCCAGTCAGCTTTTTCAAATTTTGCAAAAATAGGGTTTAGTCATAATGCCTCACCCCTGGACACTCACGTGGCGCCCAATCACTTTTACAGTTTTTTGTTTTTTTAAATAATAATTTATTACATATTTAAATATAAAAAACTACATTAAAATGAAAAAATACATCAAACTCGTAAATAAAAACTACATTAAAATAAAAAATACATCAGTTAAAAACAAAATACAGTAATAATAATAATAAGATTGAATGTTGTATTTTTCAAATAATTTATTTTGCCGAATTGCTTTTATAGATTTGACTCTCGGGTCATTTTCTGATAACTTGTTTGTTAAAACCTCGATGTCGTGGTTCAATTCATTCCTTTTAATTACTTCGATAGCGTCCAAATTTACTTGAAGACGTTGAGCTCCAAGGTCTTGTAAACCTTTGAGTCGAATATTCATTTATTTGAAATGACTTTCCATTTCGGCATTCCAACCCGTTGACGACGACGCGACCCCTTTCCCTCTTCCCTTGCTTCTTCTACCCCCCGTCGAGGGATCTCGGCATCATCTGCATAGGGATGCTCGTCTTCATTATCGCTTAAGTTGAAGTGCATCGGAACTTGGCGTTTCTGGATCAACCGAAGACGATGTTTTAGACCTTTTGTTAGGCCTAAAACTTTCGGTGTCGGCGTCCTTAACGGGGGCCATTTAGGGTGAAACATCAGGTGATTTTTCCAACAAACAAAGTAGTTGAAGCTCCCCGACTTCTGTTGATACTTTGCCAACGCCCTTTCCATGATTTCCGCGTCAGAGACATCGCTACGCCACGTTCGAGTCAACCGAGAGTGAACCGCATGGTAACCCGTGCATATGGTGTTTATTTGGTCCATTTCGACATTACCGAATCTTTTTCCCGACGCTAGTCCCCACCAAGTTTGTGGAACAATTCTAAATTTTGTTCCAAAATACGCCCGATGCTTAAAAGTTCGCTAAAAAATAAACATATTACAAGTTCAATGTTTGTTCTAATAAATTTTAAAAAATATATTTTTTTTAAAACTTACCACACTCGGTATCTTCCAATATCACGCACCAAGCACGAGCAACTAGTTCACACTCGTAGGGCTTCCACAGTATAGTAGTTTTTTTAGTCTGAGGTTCACCGACGGGTTTCTTTACGTGTTTTCTCCCACGTCCTTGTTGGCTCGGACCGCCGCAAGTCTCCGGGACGGGTTGTGGCTCCGGGTTGATTTGTGTCTCCGGCACCGTCTTGTCGTCCGGGTTGGGAACCCGAACCGACCATCATATTCGTGGTTGGGTTTTGGAAACCGGGCATCGTATATGGGTTAGGGGCTCCGGAACTTAGATATTTTATATACGAGACCATTTGCGGGTCAAAAAGATACGGGGTTTGAGGGATATGGATTGTTGGCATAGGGATAGTAGATGGGTTCAGTTGTGTATTATTTGGGTCGGGATTGTTTGCATTGCCTCGTCGGGCATATTGACCGAAATCGAGAATTTGGTTGTTAAGCAGAAATATTTTGGTTGGTGTTCTTGAATATATATGTGAGTGTTTTATAGAGAATTGATAGAAGTTTGTATAAAAATTGATGTTTGAGTTTGTTTTCATAGAAGATTTGTGTTAAAATTTAAAAAATGGATTTTTTTATTGATATATATATATTTTTTTAAAATCATGTGCCATTGTAGTGTTTCACACAAACAGCCTAACCAATTTTAACAACCCAAAACGCCGGGGTGCTCCGGCGTTATGGAGTAAAACGCTGGACAACGCCACCCACTGTGGGTGGTCAAGGATAAGACTGTTAGTGAGTGAAAAATGTGGGACCCGCATCTGTTTGTCTTTGGTCATTGGTATGTAACTAGGTAAGGATGAAACACCTCTATCTACATCATTGGTAACAAAACAACACGATTATTATTATTATAGAGTGTTGATCAAATGTAATTAATAATAACATGTATTAAGAAAGAGTTAAAATTTTAAGACAGACTATTTGTTCGTTTTTATTAATTATGTTCGTAAGGTACCCATGCATAATTAAGATGCAAGCCACCTTTCAACTTTATAAATTACAAAAGTAGATATCAAAGCTTTATACAATCGTTTTTTATCATAGGTTGTAAAAAGAAGTGTAAGATTCTTATCACTTTCTATTTGTTGATAATTTCGACTAATGATTATTATATATATGAATAAGGTATTGTAAGTATTATTATCTTCATCACTTAAGCCTCCTTTTATTAAATTGAGTATACACCAAGTTTAAATAATGGCTCATTTGAATTTTAATAAAGTCAGACATGGAAATCTATTTGTGTTCATCTTCCTTGAAGGTAACAAATTTTATTTTGAAAAACAAATTAATATAGGTTGAAAATTAGTCAGTTTTTTTTTCATCCTACAAGCATACCAAATCCACTCCTTGTGGTGGCACCCTTTTTTATTTTCAATATATCTTTGTGTGTATTGGCAAAACATAATGTTATTGTCGGGTCTTTGGATTGTCCGGCTTGTGGTGATCCATCAGAAGAGACAACCGAGCATGTCTTTGTCTCATGCGGTTTGACTCAAGCGGTGTGCCATGCAGTTTCAATTTGGTGTAAGGTTCCACATATTTTCGCACTTTTCGGGATATTATTGAGTTATATAAATTTATAAAGGGTTCAAATCGAAAGGTGAAGTTGTTTCCCGCAGTTTGCCTGGTGTCGGTGTGGTGCTTATGGAATGCGCAAAATGACATAGTGTTTAATGGCATGGCAGTTACGGTGGAAACCGTGGTGGGGGATATAAAAGCGCGCACTAAGATATTTTTGGGTTAAGAATAGGTCGGGTGGGTCTAGCTTATCTTGGGATGATTGATGTAAGTTCAATGTATAGCTAAGCATGTTTTGTAATGTTCCGTGTTGGTTTTGTTGGGTGTCCTTCGTCCTCGAGCTAGTGTCTTGCTAGACCCCAGTCGGTTGTGTGATGTGTTTTTAATAAAATTTTGATTTTGTTAACCGTTCAAAATAAAAAGTAACCTTCACAGATATTATAATATCCATAAATGTTTATCAATATTAGGGATTAATAGGTTGTTATGCTTATCTTATAGCTCGTAACTCATTTGAATTTCACTCGTAGTAGCTTGATGAAAACATGTTTGTAGTTCAGCTTGAGCTAGTTGGTTGTCATATTTTAAACTCGAGTAAAATCAAAATTAAATGTTGCTGGTTTGAATAAAATTATATCTTTGATTTTTCATGGTATGTTAGATTTATGCTATTTGAGACTTGTACAAATTTGATATTACTTGTAACATTTTCTTTTTGACTTGTGTATGATATATACATGATCATAATTCGTACACTCAAAAAAAAAACCGTGCTAGCATACTGAGTTACAAGTGACTCGGATTGCAAATTACGGGCCAAAATATCTTAGCATGTATTATTATTATTATAAGCCTCAACATGACCTAGGTATTAATTTGGCTAGACTTGATTTTTTTTAACAAATTATTCATATTTGTTTTTTACACTACGTTAATGAACAATGTAACGTCCCGACCACGGGCGGATTATACGTCAGGGCGATACGTTAAAGATTGTTTTCGTCACTCGTAGACACTGTTTAAAGTGATAATAATAATTACTTTATTTCATTAAATCACAAATATACAATTTGTCATAAATCAAATAACAATACAAGAAATTTAAATTGCATTGTATGTTTCTAGTAACCTAAAAATTCAACTAGTCTTCAATCCTCATATTAAAATTCAACATGCAACTCTTTTAAAATAATATATTCTTGTCAACACTCATGTTGATGAGATTTCATAAGTTGATATATAAATAACTAGTTTTGAACATGCGTATTACATGGATTTTGTCAACATGTAAATTAATACAACGAATTATTTGAAACATATAATTTCTTTAAAAATTTTAAAGGTAAACCTAAGACATAATTATATTAAAAATATATTAAAAATACTTCTTTGTATACAACATTTGACATGATAACTTCGATTACAGCCTCCCCGATCACCACTCTGCCTAAACAAATTTTGACTTAAATTGTTTTGACCGGAACCAAATTGGCTTTTTAAGGCGTTCTTTTTCAACTTAAACCCATTTTGACCATGACCAAATTCATTTCTTTATTTGACCCGTTTTGACTAAACTCGTTTTTAACACAAATCCACTATAATGAAACCCAGTATGAACCAAACTGGTTTTTGAGCCAAACAAAATTGTTTTTTTATTGGTTCGTTTTTGACCTTAACTCATTTCACTCGAACCAGTTTCGACCTCTTCCATTCATGTCTCATTGATTCATTTGAAAGAAAATACACCAGAAGCTCATTCATTTTATGCTTTGAACATCAAAAATGGTTTTACATAATATAATGTGCAAACCTTATGCCATAATATCACATATAAAGTCATACAACCTAATTAAACATAAAAAAAGTCACAATTATAACATGTTAGGTAAAAAAAAAATATAATTCTCTATAAATGTTTTGTGGTAACAAACTTATTTCCACCCATCTCTAATGGTTTATACACAAAAGGTGATACATTTAATTCAAATATAACACATATTATCCATTCAAATAGATAATAAATTAAATAATGAAACCCACAAAACATGCATCAATTTCTTAATATCCCCATATTGTATTTAAAAGCTCAAAACAAATTCACAAACCAATCATTGACATCCACAATAAACTCAAATCTCAATGTTTTACTCAAGATTTTATAACCATCAAAAATTATCCAATCATCCCTTCACATCATTTATACGTGTAACAAAATTGTTAGGTTTATGTAAAAAAAAAGTGTAACCTCAAACAAAGTTGCTTGCAAACGATGAAATATAAACTATAAGCAGACTCTCTTTTCCAACTGAATAATCTTGTAACCCAAATAGTGTTTTACAGATTGTAAGATTATAAATATTGTGTTTATTTAACGAAATTTGAAGAACACGCATAATTAAATATCTATTTAAACATATGTCACTAATTATTATACGATAATTATTCGTAAATCATTATTTTAACTAATTTAATAATTCAATGTTTGATTGGAAACTTATTATAGATATTCAATAGTTTATATGTTTTTATTAAAATTCATGGTCAAACTTTCTATATCTTATAGTAAAATTAATTTTTTTAGAATGACGACTTTCTTATATTTAGGCTATCGCATTTTCCAAATTTGGAGAGCTCCAATGTCTCACTCTGGCCAAACTATGTTATCTTAACTAGGCCCATGTTGGCTTCAGAGTTTGGCTTGGACGTTCCCCCAAGAAACCATAGCGCCGACTGTCACTTGACAGTCGTTGTGCAACCACAAGAACATAACTACCTGGCTTAACACACGGTGGGACGAAAACCCAGTTGGGCTCAGGATTCAAACAGAAAACCTCTTCACAAAGCCTAGCTCAAATCTATCACTGTCACTATCCACCCATGTGTGACACAAGTGAGATTTGAACTGAGTCTCCACTGAAGAACTCAAGCTTCCTACACTAGGCCACAAATAGTAAAATTAAATATAATTGTTTCATAAAAGTTATTGTGATTTAAATAACATTAAATATGTTTGTTTGTCATATGTGTTACACCTAACGGGTCATACCAATTAATCCTATGGATAGCATGGATTAAGGAGAGTAAAATATTAGAAATATGAGGGAAAATTAAGCCTAGGATTGAATGTGGTTATGACACATCATCCTTATTACTTTTGTTTATTAGTATAGGTAGATATGAAAATGATTGTCGATTCACAAGATACAATGTAATATATATTCAATCATAAAGTAAATGGATTGCAACAAAAAAAATAACGCCCAACATAGGGGAAGGATAATGCTGTCTTACCACCGGGGGAATGATAATGATACCACCATTCATTTCAACCAAAATTGAAGAATAGGTAGCGTATGTACGTCCCGTCGGACTCTCTCACTTTGTGTTTGAGTTTGTGAATAGTCACCATAAAAACAGTAAACACATTGCACATGGTCGAGTATAGTCATCATAAACAATATAAAAGAACTATTATAAACACGCATGGCATTAATGCGAATCGATTGATAAAAACAGTACCCGGTGACATTCAGGGATGGATGTAGACCCATCAACAAAGAGTATGAATTAACGAGAAACCATGGTAAAGTGCTACACCCCAAATATTATAAAACATGGAAAAAGGGGTTATAAACTCACATAGTTAAATGAATCAAGTTTGAAAAAATAAAAGCAATTAAGCGAGTGAACCGGGTAGGTTCAGTTCGACACGTGATCCTAAAAATACAACATATTTCTAAGTTCAATGTATTGCACAAGAGAATGATGAAGAAATAAATAAAACATGGATGGTTTGGTTAGAGTTTTGGGTTTTAAGGCGTTGAAGAAAAAAAAATATATATATATATATATATATTTTTTTCATTAAAACTGAAGATTTTTATATAATTTACTATAAAACGATTACAATAAAGTGGCAGGCAAACGGGCAACAAGCTGCGCCGCAACCCCCTTTTGAACAGCAAAGCCAATCCTGCTAAAAACGAAGCTTTGAGACCTAGAAGCTGAAGAGGTTCCGTGTACGACGCGCTGAACCCTACTAAAAAATTTCACAGCCTCTGGAGCCAGAAAACCAAATGTATCAAAGGCAAATGGTAGAAAGACATGTTGATTATCTAAACAAGCTTTCTCGTGTTTAACAACTTTGCCCGATTCAGCCTTCAACGCAGCCTGACCCACAACAAACCCACGGTCCCTGGGCCCAACAAGAGGAGACACTCCTGTAAGATCCACACAGGCGTGTTTCCCCCCTGCCCACCCGAACACAAGAATATCAGCTGGTCGTAAAGTAGACCTCCCTTCAATAGGATCCGTGAGAAAGTTAACAGGGGCCTCTTTTTTAGCAGAAATCCCTGCCCGTTTAAGAACATCACACAGAACATCCCTAACCAGATCATGTCTATATATTACAATACAAATTGTTTTTTAGATATATTTTTGTCATAAACGTTTCAGGTAGGATAATATTGTTTGTCTAGTAAAAGTGATGTTGTAATAATGTTTTAGGTGCTATTTGTTTTTGAAGACAAAATATGTCTGTAATCTTATTTCATCTGATTTAATGTCTGCAACTGAAGATGTGGTCTGAAGGTCTGCAATCTGAAAATATAATACTGTTTGTTTTATAAACTAAAAAATCGTCTGCATAAGCTGAAAATTAGTTACCTATCATATATATTATAGTAGATAAAGTCATTTAACGTTTGTAGACTGTTAAAATAATTGGTAGTGGTGTACGAACTATGAAAGTGGGTGGTGGTAGACGATTGTGGTAGGCGGTGAACAGTGGGTGGTGGTGATGGACGGTTGTGGTGGTGGACGGTGATGGTGGCCGACAATGGGTGGTGGTGGTGATGAACGGTGGTGGTGGGTGGTGGACTATGGTGGTGGTGGATGGTTATGGCGGGTGGTGGTGGTGGTGGTGGTGGCGGGGTGGTGGTGGTGGATGGTGGTGGCGGCGGACGGTGGATGGTGGCGGTGGAGGGTGGCGGTGGATAGTGGTGGCGGGTGGTGGTGGCGACGAATGGTGGGGGGTGGTGGTAGTGGACGGTAGTTATGGCCGACGGGGGTGGTGGTGGTGATGGGTGGTTAACAGTGGTGAGTGGTTGACGGTGGTGGTGGCGGACGGTGGGTGGTGGTGGGTGGTGGTGGCGGCAGACGGTGGGTGGTGGTGGTGTTGGATATTGGGTGTTGGTACTTGGTATGATGTTAAGAAGTGTGAAGATGTGTGAAGATGATGAAAAAAGCTTATTTTTAAGACAATAAAAGCAGTTTTCAGATTTTTTTTTTTTTAAAACAAACAGTCTTCAAGAGCTTATGTCTGCGCGCCGCAGACATAGGCTCCTTGCAGACCTTATAAGCAAAACAAACACAACCTTAGTCACATTCATAATTTCGAATCGATTCAATAAAATCTGAAATAGGCCTAAAAAGTAAGAATAATAATCAACAACAAACTTGACATTATGTCGGGTTTGACTCCAACATGTTAAAAATGTTGACAGGATGTTAATAAGATGAAAGAATTAATTTATCAAATTTGAATATATAAAAAGTCCCAAACTTTATCATAGTACATAAGATAGCCGAGTTCGTTTATGATAAAGTAACACCTTTGTCTAAATGATTTTAACAAGGCATTAGGTTCTAAACGATGGAATATAATATAACATAACATGGCATACCCGGGGAATAAATCAAGAACAAATAAGAAACTTGAAAACTTGGACGGCTTGACTTTGAAAAGTCAAAGTATGCAAGAACTCCAAAATAACAAGCAAGAACAAGTCAAATTCGTTAATTGAGGTGCGGAAAGGTTGGAAGAAGAGAATGAAACTATTTATAGGGGAATTGTAACATGGATGTTTCAATTCATTGAATTTGGTTAAGGGTTATTAAGAGGTTTGAAAAGCCGGGAAAATGATTAATTAATCATAATTAGCAAAGTTGTAACATAGATATCATGGTCATATGTAACATCCTAAATATTCTTATATTAAATAAAGAGAGTTGCGTTAAATTGTCGTGTGTTAAATAATTAATTAGTGTAATATAAAGAAGAATCATGGACTTGGATTAATTAAGATGGATTAAAGGGTAATGGGCCTTAGGTCCAATGGGCTTTAAAGGATATAAATATCCCCTTAAACCATCCCACAACCCTAATCCTCATTCCATCTTCCATATTTCTCTACACACTCAAAAACACACACATCCTACACTCCGTATACGACCGAGAGAGAGACGAGCGAGATCCGAGAGCGAGTAACGTCGGTTGTGATTAGATCTTTGTTATTCGAGTCTTATACAAGATCTAGAGTTCCTAAACAAGCTAATCAAGATCAAACGAACACGTAAAGGTATGTCTTTCACCTTAAAGTTTACGTTTTCATAAACGTTTAACCTTGAAACTTAGAAGGAGAATAGATCGAGTATAAAGGAAACGTAAAGTTGTAAACTTGATGCTAAAACGAACCTAATAAATCCGTAAACCTAGTTGAAACGTTTTAGCTTAAAAGATCAGACTTTACAAATCGTTTGGGTTAAGCTTGGGCCGTAATCGGTCTAGGGAACGGGTGGAATTAAGGCCGAACCATAATAAGCGAACAAGAGTCGCAAAACGCGTGTTTCGGATTGGTAAAACGAACTCCGGCAGCATCAGCTCGCTGCAGTGAGCTTGCTGTATAACTTCGCTGAAAGTATAAGTTCGCTTGTGGTATAACTTCGCTTGCGGTGTAAGTTCGCAACTAAGTAACTTCGCTAGAATCCAAGTTCGCTTTTGATTAACTACGCTGAATATTAAGTTCGCCAAAAGTTAAGTTCGCTGAGAAGTGAATTAAAATCCTAGTGAAAAATGTGCTAAGACAGCTTAACCCCAGCCAGGGGCTCTGCCCCTTGGACCGCACTAGGGGCTGCCGCCCCCAGAACCCCGCTGCCAGGGGCGCTGCCCCCGGACCCCCGTTAGTTGAGGGTTATAATTAAACAAGAAAAAAAACAATATAGATAGCGATAGATGATTGATACGTGTAATTATTATAAAGTTAGTCGTGCGCAGCTCAAGAAATGGATTACGATTAACGGTGAACGTAACCGCATTCAGGTGAGTTTCTAGCCCATTTCCTTGTTATGTTTTCGGGGTTGTGTGCATACTCGATGTGATAGTTAATACGCTTACCTTAAATGGTAAGTGTATGCCATGTATGATTTATGTGATATATTATTATGTTATGATTGTGAATGAAAGCTTGTCAATACGTGAACGATCTTCGGATATTGCACGTGTGGACAAGGGAGGTATGTACATTGTGAATGAAAGCTTGTCAATACGTGAACGATCTTCGGATATTGCACGTGTGGACAAGGGAGGTATGTATATGAAAGATGAATGTGTATGATATAAATATATGAACGATATATGAGTATGTAATAATGATTAAAGAAAGTATATGTATGAGTATGTAAAGATAGTATGAACGAAGAAGAAGAAAGAGGGATCAGACCCTAATAATATCTGAGATAGAGAAGACGGGATCAGACCCTTATAATATCTGAGATAGAGAAGTAAAAAGGGATCAGACCCTAATAATATCTGAGATAGATAAAAAGGGATCAGA
>NW_027504772.1:7500-10000 GCF_021521415.1 Bidens hawaiensis
ACAGTCATATCTCATGGTCACGAGTACCCTCACAGAGCCTCGTGTCGATCCAACCCCGTTTGGACACCTTGCCCCCACCAAAGGCCATACGGACCAACCGGGCCCACCAAGCGGCCCGTCCCGACCCGAAAACCAAAATTTTTTTTTTGGGAAACTCATATTTCAATGTCCCGATGCCCCACGCCAAATTTCGTGTCAATCCGACCTCGTTTGGTAGGGTTTTCAAAAATTATGATTCCTCAAAAATTTAATATCTGTTCCTGTCACTATGCTAATTGTTCAGAATGCATATATAGGGAAGGGGTGGGTGTTGAGCGCCCATGCCTGGGCAAAGTTGGCTACCAAGCTAAAATATGGAGGTTCAACGTACGAGAAACCAAAGCCCCTCCCCCATGTTGCATACGAAGCTTGCCCAACGACTTGGTTTCTTGCACAACGACCCGAGTATACTGCCCCAAAGTTGCACGCCCATGGCCAGGCCAAGGCATGCCAAGGCGCCCATGGGCAAGCCAAAGGCATGCCTAGGCACGGCCAAAGCAAGCCAAAGGCACGGCCAAGGCAAGCCAAAGGCATGCCAAGGCAAGCCAAAGGCACGTCTAGGGCATGCCAAGGCACCCCCATGGTCAGGCCAAGGCTTGCCAAGGCACGCCCATGGCCAGCCCAAGGCATGCCAAGGCGCCCATGGGCAAGCCAAAGGCATGCCAAGGCACGCCCATGGGCAAGCCAACGGCATGCCAAGGCGCCCATGGCCAGGCCAAGGCACGTCCAAGGCATGCCAAAGCTCGGCCAAGGCAAGCCAAAGGCATGCCTAGGCACGCCCATGGCCAGGCCAAGGCATGCCAAGGCGCCCATGGGCAAGCAAAAGGCACGGCCAAGGCATGCCAATGCGCCCATGGGCAAGCCAAAGGCATGCCTAGGCACGGCCAAGGCAAGCCAAAGGCATGCCAAGGCAAGCCAAAGGCACGTCTTGGGCATGCAAGGCTCGGCCAAGGCATGCCCTGGCACGCCCATGGCCAGGCCAAGGCAAGCCAAAGGCATGCCAAGGCAGGCCAAAGGCACGTCCAAGGCATACCAAGGCGCCCATGGGCAAGCCAAAGGCATGCCAAGGCACGCCCATGGCCAGGCCAAGGCATGCCAAGGCGCCCATGGGCATGCCAAGGCGCCCATGGGCAAGCCAAAGGCACGTCTTGGGCATGCAAGGCTCGGCCTAGGCACGGCCAAGGCAAGCCAAGGCAAGCCAAAGGCAAGCCTAAGGCATGCCAAGGCGCCCATGGGCAAGCCTAAGGCATCCCAAGGCAAGCCAAAGGCACGTCCAAGGCATGCCAAGGCGCCCATGGGCAAGCCAAAGGCATGCCAAGGCACGCCCATGGCCAGGCCAAGACATGCCAAGGCGCCCATGGGCAAGCCAAAGGCATGCGAAGGCACGCCCGTGGGCAAGCCAAAGGCATGCCCAGGCACGCCCATGGCCAGGCCAAGGCAAGCCAAAGGCATGCCAAGGCGCCCATGGGCAAGCCAAAGGCATGCAAAACTCGGCCAAGGCATGCAAAACTCGGCCAAGGCACGGCCAAGGCATGCAAAACTCGGCCAAGGCACAGCCAAAGGCATGCCAAGGCATGCAAAACTCGGCCAAGGCTAGCATATGGGTGCCTTCAAAAATTATGATTCCTCAAAAATTTAATGTCTGTTCCTGTCACTTTGCTAAATGTTCAGAATGTATATATAGGGGGGTGTGGGTTGAGAGCAAGCATGCCTTAGGGAAGGTTGCCCCCTTGTCATGGCTGTGGGCTGCCATGACATGCTTGCTCGTCCGTTCTAGGCATGATTTAAGGTCGATGGTGGGTTTACGAAATTTTGTGGTGCAACGACACGTCCCTTTTATCCAAACGAAGCGTGGCTGGGGTGCTGGGTTGCTTTACTCGTCCAAGGCTTGATTCTTGGCTTTCCTGGTTTGGTTTCGAGAAGCGGCTGCCGAGGTGTATTTGAGGCGATGGCTAGGATGTTGGATTCCTGATTGATGGATCCCCAACTGATTTGTCCGGGGGGCCTCTTGTACGTTGACCGCCTTGCCCGGAATGGCTAGTTCCCCCGGGGGGGTCGTCATACGGTAGTCGTGGGAAGTCTGGTCGAGAGCTGGAAGATTAGTGGGCGCCTGTCGGTTGAGGGCACCTCCCAGGCCCAAGAATAGCATTATTCAGGTTGAGGTCACCTCCCTGATGAAAACAATGCTTTGGCCTGTCCTAGTCATGGTTATTGTGGATCGTTGCCTGCTGTTTTTTACAGCGTTGTTGTTGCCACAAGTGGGATAATTTCGTTTCGTTCGATCTTGATGAATGTCTAGAACGGCTTGGGTGGGGGGCGGGGGGTTGGGGGTATTCGCATCGCCCGGTGCTTTCTGGGGATTGCCATGGCTTTTGGCTGTTCACAATGCCTTTGTGCCTTGTGGGTTGTCACTAGTTGAGCGGTTCTTGGGAATGTCCATCGTAAAGGTGCATGAGTTGTG
>NW_027504773.1:2500-5000 GCF_021521415.1 Bidens hawaiensis
AATTATCCCACTTGTGGCAACAACAACGCTGTAAAAAACAGCAGGCAACGATCCACAATAACCATGACTAGGACAGGCCAAAGCATTGTTTTCATCAGGGAGGTGACCTCAACCTGAATAATGCTATTCTTGGGCCTGGGAGGTGCCCTCAACCGACAGGCGCCCACTAATCTTCCAGCTCTCGACCAGACTTCCCACGACTACCGTATGACGACCCCCCCGGGGGAACTAGCCATTCCGGGCAAGGCGGTCAACGTACAAGAGGCCCCCCGGACAAATCAGTTGGGGATCCATCAATCAGGAATCCAACATCCTAGCCATCGCCTCAAATACACCTCGGCAGCCGCTTCTCGAAACCAAACCAGGAAAGCCAAGAATCAAGCCTTGGACGAGTAAAGCAACCCAGCACCCCAGCCACGCTTCGTTTGGATAAAAGGGACGTGTCGTTGCACCACAAAATTTCGTAAACCCACCATCGACCTTAAATCATGCCTAGAACGGACGAGCAAGCATGTCATGGCAGCCCACAGCCATGACAAGGGGCAACCTTCCCTAAGGCATGCTTGCTCTCAACCCACTCCCCCCTATATATACATTCTGAACATTTAGCAAAGTGACAGGAACAGACATTAAATTTTTGAGGAATCATAATTTTTGAAGGCACCCATATGCTAGCCTTGGCCGAGTTTTGCATGCCTTGGCATGCCTTTGGCCGTGCCTTGGCCGAGTTTTGCATGCCTTGGCCGTGCCTTGGCCGAGTTTTGCATGCCTTGGCCGAGTTTTGCATGCCTTTGGCTTGCCCATGGGCGCCTTGGCATGCCTTTGGCTTGCCTTGGCCTGGCCATGGGCATGCCTTTGGCTTGCCCACGGGCGTGCCTTGGCATGCCTTTGGCTTGCCCATGGGCGCCTTGGCATGTCTTGGCCTGGCCATGGGCGTGCCTTGGCATGCCTTTGGCTTGCCCATGGGCGCCTTGGCATGCCTTGGACGTGCCTTTGGCTTGCCTTGGGATGCCTTAGGCTTGCCCATGGGCGCCTTGGCATGCCTTAGGCTTGCCTTTGGCTTGCCTTGGCCGTGCCTAGGCCGAGCCTTGCATGCCCAAGACGTGCCTTTGGCTTGCCCATGGGCGCCTTGGCATGCCTTGGCCTGGCCATGGGCGTGCCTTGGCATGCCTTTGGCTTGCCCATGGGCGCCTTGGTATGCCTTGAACGTGCCTTTGGCCTGCCTTTGGCTTGCCTTGGCCTGGCCATGTGCGTGCCAGGGCATGCCTTGGCCGAGCCTTGCATGCCCAAGACGTGCCTTTGGCTTGCCTTGGCATGCCTTTGGCTTGCCTTGGCCGTGCCTAGGCATGCCTTTGGCTTGCCCATGGGCGCATTGGCATGCCTTGGCCGTGCCTTTTGCTTGCCCATGGGCGCCTTGGCATGCCTTGGCCTGGCCATGGGCGTGCCTAGGCATGCCTTTGGCTTGCCTTGGCCGAGCTTTGGCATGCCTTGGACGTGCCTTGGCCTGGCCATGGGCGCCTTGGCATGCCGTTGGCTTGCCCATGGGCGTGCCTTGGCATGCCTTTGGCTTGCCCATGGGCGCCTTGGCATGCCTTGGGCTGGCCATGGGCGTGCCTTGGCAAGCCTTGGCCTGACCATGGGCGTGCCTTGGCATGCCCTAGACGTGCCTTTGGCTTGCCTTGGCATGCCTTTGGCTTGCCTTGGCCGTGCCTTTGGCTTGCTTTGGCCGTGCCTAGGCATGCCTTTGGCTTGCCCATGGGCGCCTTGGCATGCCTTGGCCTGGCCATGGGCGTGCAACTTTGGGGCAGTATACTCGGGTCGTTGTGCAAGAAACCAAGTCGTTGGGCAAGCTTCGTATGCAACATGGGGGAGGGGCTTTGGTTTCTCGTACGTTGAACCTCCATATTTTAGCTTGGTAGCCAACTTTGCCCAGGCATGGGCGCTCAACACCCACCCCTTCCCTATATATGCATTCTGAACAATTAGCATAGTGACAGGAACAGATATTAAATTTTTAAGGAATCATAATTTTTGAAAACCCTACCAAACGAGGTCGGATTGACATGAAATTTGGCGTGGGGCATCGGGACATTGAAATATGAGTTTCCCAAAAAAAAAATTTTGGTTTTCGGGTCGGGACGGGCCGCTTGGTGGGCCCGGTTGGTCCGTAAGGCCTTTGGTGGGGGCAAGGTGTCCAAACGGGGTTGGATCGACACGAGGCTCTGTGAGGGTACTCGTGACCATGAGATATGACTGTCCAAGAGAAATGAACCCCCTTTCGTGTCGTGAAGGGCCCGCGGGCCGGGCTTGGTGGGCCCGTGGGCCTGTTTTGGGCAACTCCGCTTTAATGACACGAGGCGTTGCGTCCGGGACATGAGAGGAAACTTTATGAGCGGTTTATGGGGTCGGGGTTGGTAACCTCATGTTTTCGGGTCAACACGTTGACCGTGTCGTGCTCGGGCCCTCGACGTCACCACAAGTTTCACGAAAATGGGACTTG
>NW_027504773.1:15000-17500 GCF_021521415.1 Bidens hawaiensis
CTTGCCCATGGGCGCCTTGGCATGTCTTGGCCTGGCCATGGGCGTGCCTTGGCATGCCTTTGGCTTGCCCATGGGCGCCTTGGCATGCCTTGGACGTGCCTTTGGCTTGCCTTGGGATGCCTTAGGCTTGCCCATGGGCGCCTTGGCATGCCTTAGGCTTGCCTTTGGCTTGCCTTGGCCGTGCCTAGGCCGAGCCTTGCATGCCCAAGACGTGCCTTTGGCTTGCCCATGGGCGCCTTGGCATGCCTTGGCCTGGCCATGGGCGTGCCTTGGCATGCCTTTGGCTTGCCCATGGGCGCCTTGGTATGCCTTGAACGTGCCTTTGGCCTGCCTTTGGCTTGCCTTGGCCTGGCCATGTGCGTGCCAGGGCATGCCTTGGCCGAGCCTTGCATGCCCAAGACGTGCCTTTGGCTTGCCTTGGCATGCCTTTGGCTTGCCTTGGCCGTGCCTAGGCATGCCTTTGGCTTGCCCATGGGCGCATTGGCATGCCTTGGCCGTGCCTTTTGCTTGCCCATGGGCGCCTTGGCATGCCTTGGCCTGGCCATGGGCGTGCCTAGGCATGCCTTTGGCTTGCCTTGGCCGAGCTTTGGCATGCCTTGGACGTGCCTTGGCCTGGCCATGGGCGCCTTGGCATGCCGTTGGCTTGCCCATGGCGTGCCTTGGCATGCCTTTGGCTTGCCCATGGGCGCCTTGGCATGCCTTGGGCTGGCCATGGGCGTGCCTTGGCAAGCCTTGGCCTGACCATGGGCGTGCCTTGGCATGCCCTAGACGTGCCTTTGGCTTGCCTTGGCATGCCTTTGGCTTGCCTTGGCCGTGCCTTTGGCTTGCTTTGGCCGTGCCTAGGCATGCCTTTGGCTTGCCCATGGGCGCCTTGGCATGCCTTGGCCTGGCCATGGGCGTGCAACTTTGGGGCAGTATACTCGGGTCGTTGTGCAAGAAACCAAGTCGTTGGGCAAGCTTCGTATGCAACATGGGGGAGGGGCTTTGGTTTCTCGTACGTTGAACCTCCATATTTTAGCTTGGTAGCCAACTTTGCCCAGGCATGGGCGCTCAACACCCACCCCTTCCCTATATATGCATTCTGAACAATTAGCATAGTGACAGGAACAGATATTAAATTTTTAAGGAATCATAATTTTTGAAAACCCTACCAAACGAGGTCGGATTGACATGAAATTTGGCGTGGGGCATCGGGACATTGAAATATGAGTTTCCCAAAAAAAAAATTTTGGTTTTCGGGTCGGGACGGGCCGCTTGGTGGGCCCGGTTGGTCCGTAAGGCCTTTGGTGGGGGCAAGGTGTCCAAACGGGGTTGGATCGACACGAGGCTCTGTGAGGGTACTCGTGACCATGAGATATGACTGTCCAAGAGAAATGAACCCCCTTTCGTGTCGTGAAGGGCCCGCGGGCCGGGCTTGGTGGGCCCGTGGGCCTGTTTTGGGCAACTCCGCTTTAATGACACGAGGCGTTGCGTCCGGGACATGAGAGGAAACTTTATGAGCGGTTTATGGGGTCGGGGTTGGTAACCTCATGTTTTCGGGTCAACACGTTGACCGTGTCGTGCTCGGGCCCTCGACGTCACCACAAGTTTCACGAAAATGGGACTTGTAGCGGGGAAGCATTATCATGGGTATAGGTGGTGTGTTATGGAATCGTTAGTCGGTCACGATCGTTAGTCAGTCATGTGTTTAAAACGTAGATCCGTGTCGTGCTCGGACCCGAATGAGGACCGGGCTCGCTCGACATCAACGTTCCAGGTTTTTTTACAGAATGGGTCGACGTTAACGGGTATGGAATCATGACATCATGTCTTCGGGTTAACCCGAAGCCGATGGACCGTAACAGGTTTGTCGAACAGCGTGCTAACCTTACCGGGCAGCGGGCCAGGTTTGCCGGCAACGTGGATACTTTACCGGGCAACGCCGACATTTTATCGGGTAACGTGCTAACCTTACCGGGCAACGTGCCCAGGTTACCGGCAACGTGCCGTGCATTTATCGGGTAACGTGCCAGGTTTACCGGCCAGCTTTGGTTTTGCAAGTCATTGTGGCCAGGTTATCGGGCGACGTGACTTGCGAACATGAGAGGAAACTTTATGACCAGCTTATCGGGTAAAGTGCCAGGATTACAGGCCAGTTTGCTAAATGTCATGTGGTGATTGTATAAAACAATATAATCATGGTGGATATACACATTCATAGCATTGCAGCTACTTGTGCCTCGTATCCACAGAACTTCACAGTTAAGCGTGCTTCGTCTAGAGTAGTACTAGGATGGGTGACCCCACTGGGAAGTCTTGATTCTTTTATTTTTTTACCTTTTGGAAATGTATAAATGAATAAGCTAATGCTTCTATTTCGGTTGCGATCATACCAGCACTAATGCACCGGATCCATCAGAACTCCGCAGTTAAGCGTGCTTGGGCGAGAGTAGTACTAGGATGGGTGACCCCCTGGGAAGTCCTCGTGTTGCAACCCTTTTTTTTGATACTTTTATGTTTT
>NW_027504774.1:0-23977 GCF_021521415.1 Bidens hawaiensis
AGACCCGGGTTCGATTCCCGGCTGGTGCACACATTTTTGTCATTTTAACTATTTTCTTGAGAAAATAGTGTTTTTTATAGCCCAGGTAGAACTTGTTTCAGATACACACTCGTGGAAATATATATATCACAAAATGATTTTCTTTTTACTCTAATTACAACTCTGCTTTTCACTTGAATCATGTGACATAAGAACCATTTATCACAGTTACCAAATAGTATCAAGTATCAACTAGTTTTCTCCGGTAGAACTAGAAGGGGTTCGTTCCGCCCTCCGTCTAGCCAAATTCTCTATTAATGGAGTATCTAATGTTGTCACTTTCTTATTGTTTGACCTTCTAAATTGTCACTCACATTGTGGTTTAATAAATGTAAAAAGGTTCTGTTAGGACACACCCTTAGGGATTAGCAGTGGCGTAGCCGGGATTCTTTTCCTACGGGTTCGGAAATTTTCGTGGGACAGTCGACAGACGACCGGTTGTCTATCACTGTCATTCAGATTTTTCTGTCCGGTTCGGTTAAGCGGTCGGGTCGGGTCACATAATAAAAATAGCAAAAATCAAATTATATTAATTGAAATATGGGTTAAGGTTCGTTGCCAATGTTTCTAAGGGTTTAGTGTAAAACATTTCTATGGGTTCGATGACGAAATTTCTACGGGTGCGGGTGTCGAAATAGACGAATATATAACACTAAAAAAATTTTGTACGGGTTCGGCCGAACTCATTCTTTAAAAGCTGTCTACGCCGCCCCTGATCATTGGTAAGTTTTGGTTCTGTCCACCAATACTAGTTTATCCTAGTTTGATGCACATACAAAAATTCATGTTCTGGTTAAGATAATTTGATTATTAATCTGAATACATTTAAAATATCACTTTTACCCCTAGTGTATTAATGTGAGTTTACTACTTGTAACTAACATTATAAGTGTTACATAGATGGTAGATGGCTTATATCAGTAGTTGTTATTTATGCAGTAATTTGTAAAATATTTTGTTCAAGTCCAACTTGGAAGGTTAAGACAGTAATTTTCCATTCTATACAGAAAAAACTTACCCATTCAACAAATCTGTTACAGTCTGTTTGTAGTTCATCCATTTCACATAATATTAATGTTTTTGTAAAGTGGAACTGATTTTGATTACTGTAGAGGTCAAATAATCAGCTTTTGATAAGTAACTGAAACATAACTTATTGTTTTATGCAACACCAAAATTAGTATGCTGCCTAAATGTAACCCTTTTGAAGACATTTTAACATTTTTTTTTTTGAACAGCCATTTTTAAAGATGTACTTTTGGTCATTTTTGCCTATTAAATCCTTATAAATCAGCAGAGCCGTCTCTAAGAATTTAAACACCTCAGCCGAGCTGAAATAAAAAGGCTCGTAGGCCACAATGGCACAATGAGTAACGAAATATGTAAGTTAATTTTCTAAACGAAACTAACGTTGTAACAATAAACATAGCAAAATATGGTAATTCAATCGGCTGTAAAGCAATGCCATATGTTTTTATTTATTTATTTTTTTGTAAAATTTAGTTTGGGCCAAATAGCTTAAATGAAATATGGATAAAAAAAAGTATTGGGCCCATATCTAATAAAAGATTATCAAGATTCATACCAATTTTATTAAAAAAAAGTGACTGTGCTTGACCAGTACCTTTATCTGACCCTCCCATGCCTGTTTACTGTTACCTGTCAGCTTTTCCTTTGCCCCCTGCTGCTGCCATATCTTTTGATATCTTTTGCTTTTGGAATCTTTTACTTTTTGGAGATCTTTTCCCCTTTTCTAGGGATTGTGTTCCCTAGGGTTTCCCTATAAATAATAATGCTATTTTCTTAACACTACACACACAAACACTTATTATCTTTATCTTCCTTGCTCTCTGCCGTTGATCCTCTGCCGTCTCCTCTCTCTGCCCCCGTCTTCTCCTGTTCTGCCCTGTTTTCCGGTAATCTATAATATATAATAATTTGTTTAAGTTACTTATTAATTATGCTAACTTATAATCAAGACTTAAAACCAATCGTTAAAACAATAATCTTTAATTATAGGTTAACTTGTGCTTGTTTAAAGTTGGTTCTTGCTTTATCTTTCACCGCACCGTTTATCAAGTGAGTAATCTCGTACCTAATCCCTTTTTATTTTTAATGTTTTGGGATGTTCATGTGTTCATACAAACTTAGAGTCTTAAACTTGTTTATGAACTTTAGTCGCGCAGTATCCCATGTGTTGAGGACGTTTACTTGGCTGTTTATTTGTATGTGTGTATCATTAACCGCTTTGTTCGGCCTATTCCGAAGTTTTCATGGATCCATTAGATGAACACGGGAGACCTATCGTTTACGGTTTTCTTTGTTTACACTTGCACAGATGTTTTCTCGTTTTTGTGCTCATTTGGGAGCACGGATTGAACTATGAACTATGATCTATTTAGGCTTGATCACAATCTGATTACACCCTTGTTAAACACCAGACATACACGTGTTGCGCGCAGATTTATTGTTATCTATGTATTGTATTAAACTTGATTTCTCACCAACACGCAAGTGTTTGACGTTTTATTTTAACACATGTTCAGGTTTGCTGTAGCTACATTTGGAGCTTGTGGACACGTAGGACGTTTTTACTTTTGGACCTAGATTAAAATGTATCAAGACAAGTTATTGTTGTTCGAATATTTTGCCTTATAATATATTGATTTATGTTGATTTATGTTATCTTGTGTTTACGTTGCGTGTGCGAATGAATATATTTATTAAATATTGACACCCAATAGTGTCGCGAGTAATGAAACAATATGTGGCGCCCCGATGTATAATCCGCCTTTGGTCGGGGTGTTACAGATTGGTATCAGAGCTCGTTGACTTTAGGATAGGTGGTTAGACGTAACGGCCTAGAATACCTAAGAGTCCCTTCTCGCGCATGAGAGAAATCTCTTGTTTGCGCGCTTATTGTTAGTTACTCGTTATGCTCGCGCCCGCGCAGTATATGATTTTATGATTTATTTCGCGATATTTCGATTTTTGCTGAATTTCGATTTTTATTGGTTTTACTTACATATTCGTTTGTTGGGATTGAAAATCCGAAAAGTCATGGTGATACATGAATAGTTGATTTTCAATTTCCATTTACGATTATGTTCTGAGGTTGGAGACTTGAAAAGTCATGGTGATACATGAATTGTCAACCTCCAATACTCATTTTCTCGTATATTTTAAATTGGGAATTCGGAAAGTCATGGTGATACATGAATAGTCGATTCTTGATTCAAATTTGTTACCTTTATTAAGTCTGCATTTAGGGTCATTTATTTTACTTTAACTTTTGACAGTAACTGACTCCGCGAAACCAAGCTTTATAAGATTATACTTTGCGCTAAGATATTAACAAAAAAATTAAAACTTTTATAGAATGCCTCCGCTATCTCGCCGTCATCAGAGGAGAGAAGCCTCGCGCAGGCGTAGACAGCAACGTTCCCAGGAAATGGCCGCCGCAATAGCCCAAGCTTTGAGCCAAAACAATACCTCCGGTTACAACATTAAGTCCTTTAACGCGGGTAACCCTCCAAAGTTCACAGGTCTTGAAGGAGCCACCGTGATGCTCCAGTGGCTTGAGAAAATAGAAAACACTTTCCTCCACACCCAATGCCCCTCAGACAGACAAACCCTATATGCTTCCAGTGTCCTGGAATCAAGGGCGCTTACATGGTGGAATGGAGTAGCTCATGCGCGTGGCGCAGAAGCTGCTTCTAGCATGACATGGGAGGAATTCAAGGAAATTCTGACGCGAGAATTCTGCCCTCCCAACGAAGTTAAGCGCCTGGAGGAGGAATTTTGGAATCTTAAGCAATACAGCGGTGAAGCGCGCGAGTACGCGACGCGCTTCCATGAACTAAGCCTGCTTGTCCCTCACCTTGTTACCCCTTCCCGCCGAGCCATAGAGAAATTCCTTGGGGGTCTCCCCATGGAAATTCAAGATTCTGTATGGGCCAGAAACCCAGCAACCCTATCTGACGCTATCGAGTTGGCCGCTGTGCTCAGCGACAACCATGTCAGAGCAGGAACCCTGTTCCTGCGGGGAGCTGAGAAGACCAAACCCACCAAGACTGCCCCTGAACCAACAGAAACCAAACCAGAACCCTCAAGTCGTAACAACCTCAAGCGCAGGCGCAAAGCCTATGCGCTTACCAGCCCGCCTATTGTCCAGCAACCCACCTACCAACCTCCAGTTTACGCGCCTAACCCACTGTCGACTTACCCAACACCTCCTATAGTCCACAACTATGCCTTAACCAATCCCGAACTCCCTGCCCCGCCACTTAAGAAACCTTACACAGGAAACCAACCCTTTTGCCCAACCTGTAGACTTCACCACCCAACCCAAACCCCGTGTCGACAATGTAACCGATGTGGCCGCGTTGGTCACTCTGCCGAGTTTTGTAGAATCCCTTCCGCCAATCCAATTGCGCCAACACCACCAGTCTACCCGCAGAACCCACAACCAACCTACCAAAACCCACGACCCAGATCGTGCTTTAACTGCGGTGATCCCAGTCATTTCCGGAACGCGTGCCCGAGACTACAAGTTCAGATTACGCAAGCGAATCCGGTGAACCAGATTTCGAACCAAGTGACACGCGGACGAGCTTTTAACATAACCGCGCACCAAGCGCAAGCGAATAATGACGTAGTTAATGGTACATTTTTGCTTAACGGATTTTATGCTTCCGTACTTTTTGATACTGGCGCCGGTCGAAGTTTTATTTCTCACGCGTTTGAGCAGAAGCTTGCGCGACCGCGCAGCGATTTAAAAGAAAATTTTTCAGTTGAATTGGCTAATGGCGAAACTGTTTTAATTAATTCAGTGATTAAAAATTGCACGCTTAACCTTAACGAAAACGATTTTCTGATCGACCTCATCCCCATGCCTCTTGGAAGCTTTGATGTTATTATTGGTATGGACTGGCTCTCGAAGAATCGCGCCGAAGTTATTTGCGCCAAGAAGTTGATTCGCATTCCTCGAGAAAACGGTGATCTTCATATCTACGGCGAGAAACCCTCCAGTGGTCTTAAACTTATGTCTTGCGCCGAAGCCCGAAGACTCATGCGGAAGAAGTGTATTGCATTTTTAGCCCATGTGGTTAAACCCGATGAAGGAAAGAAGAAGCTTCGCGATATCCCTGTTGTGCGTGACTTCCCTGAAGTTTTTCCTGATGATCTTCCTGGTATCCCTCCCGCTCGTGAAGTCGAGTTCCGTATTGATCTTGTCCTTGGTGCTTCCCCCGTAGCTAAATCTCCTTACCGTCTTGCGCCCGCTGAGATGCAAGAATTGGCAAGCCAACTTCAAGAGTTGACCGCTAAAGGATTCATTCGCCCTAGCTCTTCGCCCTGGGGTGCTCTGGTGTTGTTCGTTAAAAAGAAAGATGGTTCGTTTCGCATGTGTATTGATTACCGCGAGTTGAACAAACTCACCATTAAGAACCGGTATCCCTTACCGCGCATTGACGACCTCTTTGATCAACTCCAAGGTGCCTCTTGTTTCTCCAAGATCGATCTCCGCTCTGGCTATCACCAGTTGCGCATCCGCGATGAAGATGTTCCGAAGACTGCTTTTCGAACTCGTTATGGCCATTTTGAATTCTTGGTCATGTCATTCGGTTTAACCAACGCACCCGCCGTTTTCATGGATCTAATGAATCGGGTGTGTAGGCCTTTCTTGGATAAATTCGTGATTGTGTTTATCGATGACGTTCTGATTTATTCTAAGACCAAGGCCGAGCATGAGCAACATCTTCGGTTGGTATTGCAAAAGCTTAGAGCCGAGCAGCTCTTTGCCAAGCTCTCCAAGTGTGAATTCTGGTCTGATGAAGTACAGTTTCTTGGCCATGTTGTGAACAAGATGGGTATTCATGTCGACCCATCCAAGATTGAAGCAATCAAGAACTGGATTACGCCGACCACTCCTATCGAGATCCGTTCCTTTCTGGGCTTAGCTGGTTATTACCGGCGCTTCATTTCGAACTTCTCGAAGATCGCTTTGCCTTTAACAGCTCTAACGCACAAAGGTAAACCGTATATTTGGGGCTCGAAGCAAGAAGAAGCCTTTCTGACGCTCAAGCGTTTGTTGTGTGAAGCTCCTGTCCTTGCGCTACCTGAGGGTAATGATGATTTTGTCGTGTATTGCGATGCATCCAACCAAGGTCTCGGTTGTGTTCTTATGCAACGAGGCAAGGTTATCGCTTACGCATTAAGGCAACTCAAGGTTCATGAAAAGAATTATACAACTCACGACCTCGAACTAGGCGCAGTTGTATTCGCCTTGAAGATCTGGAGACACTACCTTTATGGTACCAAGTGTATCCTCTACACTGACCATAAAAGCCTTCAGCATATCTTTGATCAAAAGGAACTCAACATGAGACAACGCCGATGGAACGAACTCATCAGCGATTACGATTGTGAGATCCGGTATCATCCTGGTAAGGCTAATGTGGTAGCTGATGCGCTCAGCCGTAAACCCTGCCAGCTTAACTGTATCTTGCCGCGCACGCAGCTTCACTTTGCGCCGATTCAGAGCAATCTTGAATCACGCATTCGTGACGCGCAGCGCGCATCCATCAGTAATGATAACCTTCGCGCCGAGTTAGCGTGTGGCGCGGAAGCGCATTTTGTCCCTAATCTGAGTGGAATTCTCTGTTATCTCAATCGCATCTGGATTCCCTTTGATGAGAATCTTCGCGCTGATATCCTGAGTGAAGCGCATAAATCTCGGTATTCTATTCATCCCGGCGCTGATAAGATGTACAAGGATTTGCGCATTACTTATTGGTGGCCCGGTATGAAAAAGGATATTGCTGTGTTCGTAGCTAAATGCCTGACTTGTTCTAAGGTAAAAGCTGAACACCAACGCCCATCTGGTTTGCTCGAACAACCAGAAATTCCTACGTGGAAATGGGAAGGTATAGCGATGGACTTTATTACCAAGTTACCTTTGACAGCAAGCAAACATGATAGCATTTGGGTAATAGTGGATCGTTTGACTAAGTCTGCTCACTTTCTGCCCATTCGTGAAAACTACCGTGTTGAGCAACTTGCGCAGCTTTATGTCAAGGAAATTGTCTGCCGCCATGGTACTCCTTTGAGCATCATATCCGATCGCGATGGCCGTTTTATATCTCGCTTTTGGAAATCTCTCCAATCTGCGCTAGGAACTCGCTTGGACATGAGTACGGCATATCATCCTCAGACTGACGGTCAGTCTGAGCGAACTATTCAAACTCTTGAGGATATGCTCCGATCTAGTGTTCTTGATTTTGGAGGTAATTGGGATTCGCACCTGCCTTTGATCGAGTTCTCTTATAATAACAGCTATCATTCCAGTATCGGTATGGCCCCATTTGAAGCACTTTACGGTCGTAAGTGCCGCTCCCCGATTTGTTGGAGCGAAGTGGGTGAAGCTCAAATCACAGGACCCGAACTGGTTCAAGAGACAACCGATAAAATCGCCAAGATCCGTGATCATCTGCTGACTGCCAGAAGCCGACAGAAGAGTTACGCAGATCGCAGGCGAAAGCCTCTCGAATTTCAAGTTGGTGATCTTGTTCTCCTCAAAGTGTCGCCCTGGAAGGGTGTTGTCCGCTTTGGGAATAAAGGTAAGCTTGCTCCTCGTTATGTTGGTCCATTCAAGATTCTCGCGCGTATAGGAAAAGTTGCCTACAGACTTGACTTGCCGCCCGCGCTCAGTGTCACACCCGGCCCTGAGCGGCGGAAACAGCCGGGCGCGCGCGAGTGGGGATTGATACTTAAGCACGGGCCATTGCAAAACATTCAAAGATTTTTATTGCGCATGAGAAGTTTAATACAAATATATTACATTGTTTAAGGATTACATAAAAACATCCAAGTACAAAAACTGAAGATTTTCTCGCCATATCCCCTTGCGCGGCGGGTAACCGTGCGCATCGAGGGGATAAAACCAAAATCTTCCAAAAAGCTTGTTTTAGATGTTCAGCGTGTGGTGCTCTAAGTGCGATTCCATGCGCTACCTAGTTATCTCCTGAAAGACACGTAAAAACATTTGAATCAGTATAAACTGAGTGAGTTCACAAGTTTTAGTAACTTGATAAATCGTATTGCATCATAATCTTGATACAAATCATTCTGAAACATAATTCTGGTAGCATCATTAAACACATGCTTGGTAAAACATAGTTATATCAACATATTCTGATAAAATCGTTCCGCGGGTTACGCGCGAACATTTCTGGGAACTGTGCTCGTCTGTGTAAGTGGCGCTGCCACTACGAGCTAAAATAACGTAATACCGTCCCGCGGGTTACGCGCAGACACTTCTGGAAAACTGTGCTCGTCTGTGTAAGTGGCGCTGCCACTACGAGCGAATATATGCTGTAATACCGTCCCGCGGGTTACGCGCGGACACTTCTGGAAAACTGTGCTCGTCTGTGTAAGTGGCGCTGCCACTACGAGCGAATATATGCTGTAATACCGTCCCGCGGGTTACGCGCGGACGTTGTGCCGGAAAACAAGGCGCTCGTCTGCGTAAGAGGAGCGACCTCTACGAACGGGCTCAAACCCATTCTTATCTCTAGACACTGTGACCCGTGTTCCTAAGTGCGTGTGTGATTTTTCTTTTGAAAATATTCTTTGAAAAATATTTCATGCGATTCCCCAAAGGTTATAGTCTAGGTTAAAAACTTCTTTTCCTAGTTCGCTATAACCAGTGCTCTGAGTACATGCGCTAAGTTTGTTGTATTTTCTTTTTATGAAAGAATGCCTCCAACCAGAGCCAAGGGAATTACCATGACACCCGAGGAGCTCGCAGAAATAATCGCGCAGGCGATTGCAACGCATGAGGCCAGCAAGGCCGAATCTAGTCAGGGTCGCCAAGAGAACGAGACCCCAGAACCCGAATCAGGAGCCTTGGACAAGGGATGCTCCTATAAAACATTCATGGCCTGTAGGCCTTGGCCGTTCAAAGGCACCGAAGGAGCCATTGGGCTCTACAATTGGATTGACAAGATGGAGACAGTTCTCTCCATCAGCGGATGTAGTGAAAACCAGAAGGTCCTTTACGCGACCTGCATGTTCCAAGAAGCAGCTTCATCTTGGTGGAAGCTCCAAGTAAAGACTTTGGGGCGAGAAGTTGCTCTTCACAAGACCTGGGAAGAATTGAAAGAAATGTTGATGAGAAAGTTCTGCTCTCGCGCAGAAATTCAGAACTTGCAACAAGAATTCTGGAACCACACCATGGTAGGAACAGATATCGATGCCTACACCAATCGTTTCAACGAGCTTTGCCAGCTGGTGCCAGACATGGCAAACACAGAAGAAAAGAAAATCGAGAGGTACATCTTTGGGTTACCTCCTGTCGTTAGAGTCCCGCTCAACGCCGCCGCACCTCCGACCTTTGACGAGGCGGTTGCGCGAGCCATCACCCTTACAAGGGATACGGTTCGTGCGGGTATGTTGACCACCCGCTTGAACGAGCAGCGAACCTCTGACTCCAAGAGGAAATGGAACTCCCACCGAGGATCAGACTTCAAGCAGCCACCGCCCAAGAAGCAGGAAAGCACAAGGGTTTACGCGATTCAAGCCGCGGAACCATCAAGGAAAGGATACAGCGGGCCTTACCCATGGTGCAACAAATGCAAGTATCACCACGAAGGCGAATGCGCGAACGTCACGTGCGCCAAATGTGGCAGACCAGGACACAAGACGGTGAATTGCCGTGCTAAAGAAGCTGGAGCCAATGACAACTGCTACGCATGCGGGAAGCCTGGACACTTCAGTCGGGATTGCCCACAGAAAGGAAACCAAGCTCGCGGGAGAGCTTTTGTGATCGGCGCGGGTGAAGCAAAGGAAGAGCCGAATGTGGTAACCGGTACGTTTTTGCTTAACGGTCATTATGCATCTGTCTTATTTGATACTGGCGCTGACCTAAGTTTTATATCCCATGAGTTTAAAAACTCCCTGGGCTTAGCGACCAGTAGGCTAGACAAACCTTATACTATAGAACTAGCCAATGGTAGGCAGTTATGCGCGAATGAAAGGACGGAGCAATGTGTGTTAGTCATGGGAGGTCATGAGTTCAATATTAACTTGTTACCAATAGATTTGGGAAGTTTCGATATTGTGGTAGGTATGGATTGGTTGGTCGAGAATCTCGCGGAGATTGTTTGTCATGAGAAACAGGTTCGGATTCCACTGTTGAACGGAGAAACTTTGATGATTCAAGGGGAAAGAAGGGGAGTTGCGACGAAACTGATTTCATGCCTAAAGGCGCGTAAGTGCCTAAGGAAAGGGTGCTACGCCTTCCTGGCGCATGTAGTAAAGAAAGGAGATGAGCGAAGAATTGAAGACTTACCCGTAGTGCGCGAATTTCCAGAAGTTTTTCCTGAAGATTTGCCCGGGTTACCGCCGCCGCGACAAGTCGAGTTTCGTATTAATTTGGTCCCAGGAGCTGCGCCAGTAGCTCGAGCGCCTTATCGCTTAGCTCCATCTGAGATGCAAGAGCTATCCAATCAGTTACAGGAACTATTGGATAAGGGTTTCATACGCCCAAGCTTTTCACCTTGGGGAGCTCCAGTACTGTTTGTAAAGAAGAAAGATGGTTCGTTCAGAATGTGTATTGACTACAGGGAGCTGAACAAGCTGACAGTCAAAAATCGGTACCCCTTACCGAGGATTGACGACTTGTTTGACCAGTTGCAGGGATCCAGTTATTATTCGAAGATAGATCTACGGTCAGGATACCACCAACTTAGGGTCCATGAGGAAGACGCGCCAAAGACAGCCTTCCGAACCAGATATGGCCATTATGAGTTCTTAGTGATGCCTTTCGGGCTAACTAATGCGCCGGCTATATTCATGGATCTGATGAACCGTGTGTGCAAACCATACTTGGACAAGTTTGTGATTGTGTTTATAGATGATATTTTGATTTACTCTCGAACCAAGGCCGAGCATGAGCAACACCTGAGAATGATTTTAGAATTGTTAAGGAAAGAAAAGTTGTATGCGAAGTTTTCCAAGTGCGAATTTTGGCTTAGAGAAGTTCACTTCCTCGGTCACGTTGTAAACGAGAAAGGAATTCACGTTGATCCTTCCAAAGTCAAGGCCATCGAAAACTGGGAAGCGCCAAAAACCCCAACTGAGGTGAGGCAATTCCTTGGACTAGCTGGCTACTATCGACGCTTCATTGAGAACTTCTCCAAGATAGCTCTACCTCTGACCGCGCTAACTCAGAAAGACAAGGCGTTTATTTGGGGCAAGAATCAGGAAGCGGCATTTCAAATGTTGAAACAGAAGTTATGTAGTGCGCCAATCTTATCCCTGCCCGAGGGGACAGATGACATCGTTGTTTACTGCGACGCTTCACATCAAGGACTCGGATGTGTCCTTATGCAGCGAGACAAAGTTATAGCGTATGCCTCGCGCCAACTTAAGACCAATGAGAAGAACTACACAACGCATGATTTAGAACTTGGAGCTGTTGTCTTCGCGCTAAAGATTTGGCGCCATTACCTCTACGGTACGAAATGTGTAATCTTTACGGATCATAAGAGCCTCCAACATATATTCGATCAGAAGGAATTAAACATGAGGCAACGAAGATGGGTTGAATTGTTGAATGATTATGATTGCGAGATCAAGTATCATCCGGGGAAAGCGAATGTGGTAGCAGACGCGCTAAGCAGAAAGGAGCGAATAAAAACGCTACGAGTCAAGGCTCTAAGGTTGACCATTCACGCAGATCTCTCTACCCGCATCCGAGACGCTCAGCAAGAAGCCTTGAAACCAGAGTTTGTTAAAAACGAATGCCTTGGGGGTATGGTTAAGAATTTGGAACTTAAAGGGAACAACACTCGATATTTTGCCAACCGCATATGGGTCCCTCTCAAGGGAGGATTGCGCGAGCAGGTATTAAACGAAGCTCACAAGACGCGATATTCCGTACATCCTGGCGCAGACAAGATGTACCAAGATGTTAAAACGCTGTATTGGTGGCCCAATCTTAAAGGCGCCATCGCGATGTATGTCGGTAAGTGCCTGACGTGTTCAAAAGTAAAGGCTGAATACCAGAAACCATCGGGGTTGCTTCAACAGCCAGAAATTCCCATGTGGAAGTGGGAACAAATCTCTATGGACTTCATCACCAAACTGCCAAGGACACCTGGGGGTTATGACACGATATGGGTTATTGTAGATCGGCTAACTAAGTCAGCGCACTTCCTGCCGATTAAAGAAACTGATAAAATGGAAAAGCTAGCCCGACTATATATTCGAGAAATAGTTTCAAAACATGGAGTCCCAGTGTCCATCATTTCTGATAGAGATAGTCGGTTCACCTCAAGGTTTTGGAGATCGTTACAAGGAGCTCTAGGTACTCGCCTTGATATGAGTACAGCTTATCATCCTCAAACGGATGGGCAAAGCGAGCGAACAATCCAGACATTGGAAGATATGCTGCGCGCGTGCGCGATCGATTTTGGAGGTAGTTGGGATACCCACCTCCCGTTGGTTGAATTATCTTACAATAACAGTTATCACACAAGCATTAAGGCTGCGCCGTTCGAAGCTTTATATGGGCGCAAGTGTAGATCCCCACTGTGTTGGGCTGAAGTGGGCGACAAGCAAATGACTGGTCCAGAAGTGATCCAAGAAACAACAGACAAGATTTTTCAGATAAGGGATCGCCTTAAGGCAGCACGCGACAGACAGAAAAGTTATGCTGATATGAGAAGGAAACCGTTGGAGTTTCAAGTAGGGGATAAAGTACTTTTGAAAGTCTCTCCATGGAAGGGAGTCCCCCGTTTCGGTAAGCGAGGAAAGCTAAATCCGCGCTACATTGGACCTTTTGAGATCCTGGAGAGGATCGGTCCAGTTGCTTATAAACTCCGTCTACCCGCCGAACTCAGTGGAGTTCATGATACGTTTCATGTATCCAACCTCAAGAAATGTTTATCTGACGAAACGTTGATTTTACCGGTGGAAGAAATTCATATTGACAAACAGCTGCACTTCGTAGAAGAGCCTATAGCAGTAACCGATTGGAAAGAACAAAGGTTGCGCAGAAGCAGAATCAAGTTGGTAAAAGTTCAATGGAACTCAAGGCGTGGGCCTGAATTCACTTGGGAAAGAGAAGATCAGATGCGCATAAAATACCCACACCTCTTTCAGAATATGGCTTCTGCCAGCAACGTCTCTTAAATTTCGGGACGAAATTCGTTTAACGAGGGGAGAATGTGACACCCGGTAAATTTCCCAACCCCTTAAACTAAGTAATCAACCTAATAATTAGGTGATTGTAAATATTATGCGCGCCATGATAGTCAGCGCGTGCATGTGTTATGTGCGCCCTGCGCGAGCGCACCATGTTAAGAACCAGCGTGAGCATATGTTATATGCGCCATGCGTGAACGTATTGGCCTTATGTTTTCATGTAACTTAAACGTTATGTTGTCTATGGGTTGACCATCCCGCATGATGCTAAGGCGGGTGCATCCTACATCGTTTATGCGCGTGCGGAAGGGAACTAACCTACCCGCATGGCGGGAACTTTGAGAGCTAGTTTGTCTGAAGCTCCAGGATGGAATTGACTTCAACATGACTGATCACTATGTTGAAATACCAAAACCACCTGGAGAATCTACAAATGAAACTCAAATGTCCCTAACTGCGAGAAGGTTACGCACCTACCCGCAGCAAAGAAATGTTCTACACGCAGGAAGCTATGCGCACCAAGTTATACGCGCAGAACACTTAGTCAAAATGATCAGATTTAAGGAAATTGTCCCCGCCCAAAAGAGGGCGGTAGCGTGTTTCAGAAAACTTCTACTTTTTACTGTACACTGTCTAAAGCACTGAAAAAGCAAACTGTAAAAGTCAACTGCCAGCCACCCACTCTCACCAACCACAGCCCTGCATGTCCTGTCCATATCAAATCAGAATCTTTAATCTACTTTTCTACTCTTTTTAATAAATAATAATAATTTCCATACTTTATCATCATTTCAAAAGATTACAATTCCCTAAAGCAAGGGATTATGTTCCCTTGAGTTTGCCTATAAATTTGTAGCCTAAATTATCACCCAAACCACACTTCAAAGAACTACAAACTTGCACTAATCTTTTCCCAAGCATCCATTGTTTCCAGCTCCGATCCTGTTACTAGGTAAGCCTAGATTATAACCTTGAGATCTACTTTCCAACCCTTATATCTTGATCTTAATATATATAATTGTTATTTAATCGTATTCTAGACCTTCGATTCCGAGGCCAACACCAAGAAAACCCGAATCTCGATTAATCCCTTAACAAGAACCACAGGTGAGTCTCACAGCCCCATTTTTACTGTTTTCACTATTTTAAACTGTTTTCGGGGCGAGGGACACGTACTTAAATAATGTTTTATCATGGTATATTTACAAGCTAAGCAAACGACTACGTGTTTAAGTTATGTTTCATGATGAGCAATGCGAACAGTTATCTATGGTTTTTCGATGATAGTGCACCAGATTCGAGTAAGTGATCACTTTACCATTGGAACTCTAAGGGTAGGGACTGCTGGTTTGATCCGCCCACTCGTAGGGGTCGCACCTCTTACACAGACGAGTGCCTAGCACGGGGCAGTACTATGGGTTTGAGCCCGTTCGTAGAGGTCGCTCCTCTTACGCAGACGAGCGCCTTGTTTTCCGGCACAACGTCCGCGCGTAACCCGCGGGACGGTATTACAGCATATATTCGCTCGTAGTGGCAGCGCCACTTACACAGACGAGCACAGTTTTCCAGAAGTGTCCGCGCGTAACCCGCGGGACGGTATTACAGCATATATTCGCTCGTAGTGGCAGCGCCACTTACACAGACGAGCACAGTTTTCCAGAAGTGTCTGCGCGTAACCCGCGGGACGGTATTACGTTATTTTAGCTCGTAGTGGCAGCGCCACTTACACAGACGAGCACAGTTCCCAGAAATGTTCGCAGCGTAACCCGCGGAACGATTTTATCAGAATATGTTGATATAACTATGTTTTACCAAGCATGTGTTTAATGATGCTACCAGAATTATGTTTCAGAATGATTTGTATCAAGATTATGATGCAATACGATTTATCAAGTTACTAAAACTTGTGAACTCACTCAGTTTATACTGATTCAAATGTTTTTACGTGTCTTTCAGGAGATAACTAGGTAGCGCATGGAATCGCACTTAGAGCACCACACGCTGAACATCTAAAACAAGCTTTTTGGAAGATTTTGGTTTTATCCCCTCGATGCGCACGGTTACCCGCCGCGCAAGGGGATATGGCGAGAAAATCTTCAGTTTTTGTACTTGGATGTTTTTATGTAATCCTTAAACAATGTAATATATTTGTATTAAACTTCTCATGCGCAATAAAAATCTTTGAATGTTTTGCAATGGCCCGTGCTTAAGTATCAATCCCCACTCGCGCGCGCCCGGCTGTTTCCGCCGCTCAGGGCCGGGTGTGACACTCAGTAATGTGCATCCAACGTTCCATGTTTCCAATCTCAAGAAGTGTTTAGCCGACGAGAACCTTCACATTCCACTTGATGAAGTTCAAGTTGATGAATCTATGCACTTCGTTGAGAAGCCTGTTGAGATTATGGATCGCGAGGTAAAGCAAACCAAGCGCAGTCGCATCCCTATCATTAAAATCCGCTGGGAGTCCAAGCGCGGAGCCGAGTTTACATGGGAAAGGGAAGATCAAATGAAGATCAAGTACCCGCACCTGTTCTCTGCGCAACCTACTTCGAAATAAATTTCGGGACGAAATTTCTTAAAGTAGGGGAGACTGTGACATCTGCCCTATCCGACCCGACCCAGGTACCCGTTTCTCCGATCCAATCTCTTTCTTTTATGATTTAATATTTATTTATACTTATACTTTACTTTTAATAATAATAATATATTTTCCTTCCCGCCTCTTCCTCTCTTTTCCTTCCCGCCGTCCCGTCCCTATTCTTCTCTCTTTCCGCCTTCTTTTCTCTCTTGTCGTCGTTCCGCCCTTAAGCCTTGAACACCCCCCCCCCTTCTTATTTTTGTCCTTTGTTTCTTCCCGCCTAAGGTTGTCTGCGCAGCTCCACGCGCCAGACTCCTTACAAGGAAGCCTGCGCGAAGACCAGTTGTTCCTGCGATACGCGAGGCGAACTGTTCTCGCAGCGCGCTAAGAATGGTAGTTCTTCCCGCGACGCGCTAAGAATGGTAATTCTTCCCGCGGCGCACTAAGGATAATAGTTCTTCCCGCGGCGCGCTAAGGTTTGTTCTGTCAGCCTTCGCCCTCGCGCGTGCGCTCGATGCTTTCTCGCGCTATGTCTTGAGTCTTTTCTTCTGTTATCCAGCCTATTTGCTTTTGTGATGTCTTATCTTCTGTGCTGTTGACCTGACCTATCTTATGTCTGAAAAGCCACTTTTGGCGCAGCATGCGCACCAACCCCATTGGTTGACAGAAAAAGTGACTGACATTATCTTTTGAGATCTGCTTTTCCATGCTTGACCAGTACCTTTATCTGACCCTCTCATGCCTGTTTACTGTTACCTGTCAGCTTTTCCTTTGCCCCCTGCTGCTGCCATATCTTTTGATATCTTTTGCTTTTGGAATCTTTTACTTTTTGGAGATCTTTTCCCCTTTTCTAGGGATTGTGTTCCCTAGGGTTTCCCTATAAATAATAATGCTATTTTCTTAACACTACACACACAAACACTTATTATCTTTATCTTCCTTGCTCTCTGCCGTTGATCCTCTGCCGTCTCCTCTCTCTGCCCCCGTCTTCTCCTGTTCTGCCCTGTTTTCCGGTAATCTATAATATATAATAATTTGTTTAAGTTACTTATTAATTATGCTAACTTATAATCAAGACTTAAAACCAATCGTTAAAACAATAATCTTTAATTATAGGTTAACTTGTGCTTGTTTAAAGTTGGTTCTTGCTTTATCTTTCACCGCACCGTTTATCAAGTGAGTAATCTCGTACCTAATCCCTTTTTATTTTTAATGTTTTGGGATGTTCATGTGTTCATACAAACTTAGAGTCTTAAACTTGTTTATGAACTTTAGTCGCGCAGTATCCCATGTGTTGAGGACGTTTACTTGGCTGTTTATTTGTATGTGTGTATCATTAACCGCTTTGTTCGGCCTATTCCGAAGTTTTCATGGATCCATTAGATGAACACGGGAGACCTATCGTTTACGGTTTTCTTTGTTTACACTTGCACAGATGTTTTCTCGTTTTTGTGCTCATTTGGGAGCACGGATTGAACTATGAACTATGATCTATTTAGGCTTGATCACAATCTGATTACACCCTTGTTAAACACCAGACATACACGTGTTGCGCGCAGATTTATTGTTATCTATGTATTGTATTAAACTTGATTTCTCACCAACACGCAAGTGTTTGACGTTTTATTTTAACACATGTTCAGGTTTGCTGTAGCTACATTTGGAGCTTGTGGACACGTAGGACGTTTTTACTTTTGGACCTAGATTAAAATGTATCAAGACAAGTTATTGTTGTTCGAATATTTTGCCTTATAATATATTGATTTATGTTGATTTATGTTATCTTGTGTTTACGTTGCGTGTGCGAATGAATATATTTATTAAATATTGACACCCAATAGTGTCGCGAGTAATGAAACAATATGTGGCGCCCCGATGTATAATCCGCCTTTGGTCGGGGTGTTACACTTTAAGACCTTTTAACCTACTTTTACTTCTCGTTATATAAAGATGTACTTTTTGGTCATTATTACCTATTAAATCCTTAAATATCGGAGTTTGCCAAATACTCGAATGACTGATATTTATTATCGTTACTACTTTAAACAACAAAAGTACTTCAAGACATTATTTGATGTTGATTATCAAACACAAAGTTAGACACGGACGAACACTTTTATTTAGAGCTTTTATACTATAATTTCAAAAAGACCGAGTCTTAGCCCACTGCACCAACACCAACAACCATGTACATTTTTTATACGTTTCCTCAAGCTTCTATGAACCCAAATGGTAATGAAAACACCAACCATATTCTAATTGATCTCTAATTTAACTTTATTGTCACCGTTCAAATAAATCTCTAGTTTGTGACTTTGTGTGCATATTTCCACCTCAACTTCCTTATCATGCTCTAACCTTGTTTCATGTTCTATATTAGATCTTAATTATGGAGAAGCGAATCAATATAATTATTATAAAACATTTTAAAATAAATTACAATACATTTTTATTCATTAACTGCAATAAAGTAAAAACCTGAATTATATTTATATATCTACCATTTCAAATGAACTTATGCATTACTGGTTGTACCCTCTGCAGTTCAAGTTGTATCCCACTCACCTCTTTTCCTTCCAATTATCTTCTTCCATCTTGCGCGTGAGTTGTCAGTTAATTGTCAATTGAGTCATCACTGGTTAATGAAGAGTATGAGTCTATTGACGAATCCATTAAGCCTAATCGATTAATGTGTTGATAATATGTTGTTTATTGATTTTAGGTTTTTAAATCAACTGATTTGTAATCGGAAATGGCTTCAACGCCATCATCCGGAGCTTTAAACAATCGAAGGTATTAGATCTATTAAGTTAATATGATAATTATTGGTTTGAAGAACGTAAAAACAACGGAATGTCTTCAATTTTAAAGGTATTTCATCTGTTCCTTCTCATTGAATGCTTAAGGTAAGTCTTCAATTTTTATAATAGTTGATTTTAATTTTTAATTCAGAACCATTTAAGGTTTGCTTTGATTTTTAAATTGTTGGTTTTCTTGATATCTTTTGGATGTCATCCTATTGGCTTAGTCAACATTGCATTGCTTAAAGGTAGTAGTGAACTATGTAGAGGGCTAGAGAAGTGCCTGATCTCTATTACGATAATTGCTTCCAATTATCGGGTTCTTCCAAGCTGCTAACGAGTTTGAGTTTGCAGTTTTAATTTTAATTAAGAAGAAAGGCCGTTGGCGTTGCATGTCTGGTTTATCATGACATCGTAACCGGCATCATACTAAGGTATTTATCGTAACTTTTAATCGAAAACTATACCTTCATATATCGATTTTGGATTTCAGTATAGAACAAGCTTTGAAAATCGTTATTAGCAATTCAGTTTCAACCAGATTCGCATATTATAAACCATATTACGAAAACCGAATTTGTGATTTTGTTCGACTTAAGCAGCGGCATCTCAGTTCTGTTTTTCGTTTGACTGGTTTAAAGCTGGATCTCAAAAAACAAGCCAGGTCAACCATAAAACTATCTCAGTTTTGGCTTAAGACTAAGCCGAAAAGTAAAACTTAGTTAACGCTGGAATTTACTAAAGAATAGAATTTGAAAATTCGTTATTCCAATCAGATATGCATATTCTGAACTGCAACCAAACTATAAACCAGCTAACAAATTCAATTTCTGTTCAACACTGAAACAAAAACTGGATTTGTAATGGCTCCGGTTCAGTTAAGTTTTTTTTATGTCAAACTGGTTTTATAACTCTTAAATGCTTTTGTTGATAAGATGGGTAAATATGCTTTTCTAATTTTGTTTCTCAAAATCAGCTTTTGTTAAGGTCTAATGGTTTCACACTAAATATACAAGAAGCACTTGTCTTGGCAATTAAAGTTCTGCTTTATGCCATACTGTAAAACTGCATATGTCCAAATATACTTTAATTGGCCATTTATTTTTTTGCAGCTCTATCTTAGTGGGTTACAACTCTTTAACCTTTTTCATGACCAAATTATGTCTTACGATTCGAGGTGTTTGACAACCGTGTAAGAGGTATAACAGGTCAGAAAAGATTACCAAAACAACATAAGACAGTAATGGTGTTGGCTACCAGAACAATACCACAAATGGGACAGCAAGTTCAAGTGTTTCGGGCTGGTTTCTGGGCTAAATTGACAAACTGCGGGTTTGTTGGTGACCATAAGGAATGGACAACGTGCGATCAAGGGATGTTAAAGAGATGTGGACGCTGCCAGATCAATGAGTTTTCGTATGTGCAAAGCGTCCGAGTACACGCTATTTACACTATATTTTGTATCGATAGAGACCTGACTGATATATATTTGTACACTCGCCGCAACGTGGCGGGTTAAATAAACTAGTATATATACAGTTTGCAACATTCTGTTGCATCAGAGGTTGTACATTGTGAAGTTAGAATTGTACACTGCTGTTTGAGTTGTACACTTTGCATTATAACTTGAACTTTTGTTTTATAGTTGATCTCTTTACCTGCTGTTTCCCGTTTTCTCTGCCCAAACGCTTGGCTCCGGTCACCACTGCTCACGACATAGATTTCTGAACACTAGGCCATGGTGGTGGCCTGGTCTCCGGCTTCCAAGGTTTTTGGCCGCGACGATTGCGATTTCCAACAGCGAGCGTGGCGTTTGTCGCCAGCTGTAAAATCTCCCTTTTTTCCGGTTGAAATTATTTGTTTGCGCTGACGGTGGCTTTCACGATGGTTGCTGCCGCTTGACGGTTGACCAGATCGGTTACCTCTTTTGTTCTTCTGGCATCAGCTTAAGGTAATATTTAATTAATTATCTGCTTATTTGTTCCATAACAATCTTTGTTTGTTGGAGTTGTAAATTCTGATTTAATTGATATTCATTCTCCCAATTTGTGGTTGGTGATTTTTGTTTTTGTCAGTAGCTGATTCAGTTTCAGTTAAAGTTTTTTGTTTGATAGATATTCCTTTCTGGGTAAATGGCTTTTTGATTTGGGATTCTTCATCAAGCAAAAACAAACATGTTTCCTTTTGATTATTGACAATTGTTTGCACACTATCACAAATCACAAAATGCCTTTTATTAATGCATTACAAGTGAAAGTTGAAAACAATTTGATGTAAGCAAAATAATGAAATTCCATTATCAAAATCGTTGTGTGCAATTCTTTTGTATAAAGTTATATTTCATTATCTGTATTATGCAGCTCTTCATTATTATTACTTTTGAGCTTCAGTAGATATAGTACCAATGTGACTACACTTGCACCTTTTTGAAACAATTATAGCATTTCGCTGCATCATATGTTCATTTAGGAATTTATAATACTGAAATCAATTATGTATATTGCAAGTCACAAAGTTTGATAAGTTTCCATAAGCAATAGAAAATTATCTAGGACTCCCTTTTGGTGTTAGGATTCATGACCATTACACTTTAGTTATTTGAGTTTTATTATTATTTTTTGACAGATTCGTAGCATAATGGTTGCCGCAATGACATTCAATTAGTTCCATTGAGTGAAACAAAATTGTTTGGATCCGTATGTTCGAGGGGCAATTCGGTTGTCGATATGAAAGGAACACCACTGCAGTACAAGGAACACTACTACATTACAATTCGGTTACAACCATGATACCGGCCTGAGCCCCCAGTTGACAATTTTATATGCCTCTCTTTTCGTTGTAGCTTCTTAGTGTTTAGTTTTTTTTATTACATTAGGAGATCCTTCATGTGATTGTGATGATGATCCGCACTTTGGTGTGGCGGCTTATATTTCAACCATGGTGTCGACCTGAGCCTATTGTGATTACACCTTTTAAGATTCCTTTTATGGTTGTGATGATACTTCAGTTTTGCCGTAGCAACGTACATCACAACCATGATGCCGTATTGAGCCTCGGGTTGACAATTATATTTTAAAATTATTACGGGCTAGCAGCAACGTGTTTGGGTCCGAATACTATGGGTTTTTTTAAACATTCACCCGTTGCAACACGCGGGGTTAAAAATTCTAGTTGTATTCAAATGGGAACATTTACCGGTACAATTGTTATATGTCGTAAATTAAACATAAAAAAGTTACCATGTTACATGTCATGCGAAAGAAAGACCAAAAGATTTTTTGAGGTGTAGTGGGAGTCCATGATGAAAATACAAATGTATAATGTATAGTTTAGCCCAAACTAGTTAAATTATATAATGGCTGGGCCTATTGGTTATTGTTTTAACAGTTCACACTTACACACATAACTAAAGACGGTCAAAAAAATCGGTTTGGGCCCGCCAAAACTGGTTTGACCCGACCCGAGGCCAAAACCACCTTCGACCCTGTTTGACCCAACCCGGTTCAAAACTGACCCACCCTGAAAGGATATAATAAATTAAATAACTTTCATGTTTTGATAACTTTTAAACTTATGAATTGCTTGAAAGACTAAAAGTGCATTAGTACTTGATTATAAGTGTGAAAAGACATGGATATGATTTACGATTGATTGTGCATGAATATGATTATGTGAATGTTCATGCTTCTTATTTATAGGCCAAAACCGTCAGGATATGGAGTAATGGCCACATGCCAATTTAACATCGGGTTAACGTTGCCGACTCACTCTTTAGATGTGTTATAGGCGGGATTAGATGATCAGTCATAGTTTAGTAGGTGAGATTAGATGGTTCGTCAAATGATAAAAATCACAAAACCATTCTAAGCCCTTACACAGACCTTTAGAAGAAGGCATTGCTTGTTAGACGGTCCGTCTAACCAACTTTTTTCGTTGTACTTTAGATTAGTTACGCTTTGACCTCTAAACTTTTAAAATGCACAATTTTAACACGACATTTGACAGGGTCTAACACTCACCCAGGGATCACTCATTCCTTTTGAAAGTTGAAACACACGAGGACTATAGAGCATTTTATGAGGCAAAGAATAAATTAAAATATGATAAATAATAATTATAATAATAAAATTAAATAAAAGAAAGAGAGGATAACGTTCACAGAACAGAAAACAGCCATCCGTACACACCATGATATTATCTCCGGCGCCACCACCGCTTTACTCCACCACGCGCCACCACTTCCGCCGGAAAACACTAAACTTCATCCACTCACCAAACCATCACCTTCGAAAAACCTCCGTGCACGCGCTAGCGCGTGACGTGGACACATTCACCGAGTCATCAGGCTATCTATTCGAACTCAGCACGACAGAGGCCGAATCGTTGACAGAATACGACATATCGAAAATCGGTTCGATTTACCGGAAAAAGCCGTTGATGGTTTTCCGGCGACTGCTTCAAATCGGTAACACGCTCGGCAAATGGCTGGCGCTTAGATACATTGATAACATTTCGGACCGATCTGACGTCATGTTTGAGGTCAGTGCATTCCTTTATAATAATAATAATAATAATTATAATAATAATAATATGATATAATATGTGTTGTAATTGTTTGTATGTGTTAATTGAAATTAGGTTAGGGCTTCACAGTTGCGCCAGATACTGGTAAAGCTTGGACCGGTATGTATGTTTGACTTTTAACTTTATTATTTTGTGTTGATTATTTTTGTAAGTTTTAACTAGACTAAACAAGCATTTAGGTTTGACTTTTAATTTATTTAATTCATTATCTTGTCTCTTTTATTCTTTTAACTAAACTAAACTAAACAAGGTTTGACTTTTAACTTATTTACTTCCTTTCGAGCTCTTTTTCTATAGCTCAAGCTCGGCTCGCTAGTCGTTTTTTCAATGTCAAGCTCGACTCCTTTATTATTTATTACATAATTTATATGCTTGTTTTAAATACTTTTGTATATTTTTTATTTGTAATTTTTTGTATATAACATAATATTTATAATTTAGTTATTTTATCATCATTTAATTTATAATGAATATTATTATATAAATATATTTAATACATTAAATATGAAATTATATAAATAATGGACTCGTTTAGGCTCACAAGCCAGCTTGAGCGTGATAGGTGAAGCTCGGGCTCTGGCTCGTTTATTAAACATATTTATTTTAAGGCTCGCGCTCGTGTAAGCTCAGTTTCGAGCTTTTAGCGAGCCTATATCGAGTAGCAAATGAGCTGGCTCGGCTCGTTTGCACTCCTATTCATAATTTATATATCTCTATGTACTTTTTTGTATACAACATTTGATCTTCTATTGACTTTTAATTGAAA
>NW_027504775.1:0-14489 GCF_021521415.1 Bidens hawaiensis
GAAAGATCCGTGTGGAATTGTGAAACCTATACCACAATAATGAAACAAGACATGTTAACGGGCTATTTCATTCTTAACGTGCTTTAAATGAACAAACACAAACATGTTGTTTGGTTCGTTTACAAACCTACTAAAAAAAACTATCCTCACCTCACCGCTATCATAGTAATCCATATAGAACCGGTTAACATGAACCTCGGTGTTAAAAGCTTCAGTAGGTGTAGAAAGGAACCCGTTCGGGCCTAACACATCTCCCATAACAAAATTCAAACCTTGTGGGACCGTTACAGAGCCTTTAAAGCTTCCAATAGCGCTGAAGGTCCCACCCGCCATTATCAAGAGTAAGGCTATGTGCACACCGATTGGTGCAAACCGACCCGCTAGCCCTTTGAATGCATATAAAGATGGCCCTTTCAGAAACACCTAAGAACAAATGTAGGATTATTAGTTTATTATAAAATGTTTACGCTGCCCGCTTATAATATTCAAAAGGGTGAGATTCTTTAAGACCCAAACCAGTATTAAAAAATTGAGTTCAAATTTTGAATATTTACTCTCATTTCATAAGAAAAGTTTAAATCTTTATGAAATGAGAGTAAATGTATCCTCAAATAATGTTAAAAGAAAGGATAAATAGGTAATTTTATTGTATCATAAGACAAATCAGTTTTGTTACTACCTATATGAAATCCAACATTAGATAATCAGAACTGGAATATGGTTATCCAAATTATAACTTATTGATATTATGAATTCAAGCCTCTGATAAACTGATAATCAAATACCCTTTATATACCTCGTATCCAGCTCCCGATAAAACGACACCTAAATCCTGAACCGAGGCTTTAGGCAGAGAATCTGAATATTCCAGCTTTCGAATTGAGTTAGCCGAATGTAAGAAAGACCATCTGCAAAATAGTGATTTAAGCCAAATGACAAAAATATATTTAGCTAAGATAAAAAATAGTAACAATAATAACATTTACCTTCTTGCTACTTTGACCATGGGGATTTGAGTGGTGTATGTGCAAGCCATTAGAGATGCTCCCAATAATATTAAAGTTCCAAGAAATACAGGAGATGAAAACATATGATCAAATCCTAGAGTGAGTATCCATCTCCACGTGAAGAATCCTAGGATTGGATTATCCTCGGGGTATTTTTGGAAATAGTATTCCGGATTCTCGCCTTGGTCTATTGCAGTGCCTGCATAAACAGTTGCATAAAGATGAGCCTAGTTTATTAGGGGCGGGTAAGTCAAAACAGGTTCAGTTTGAAATGAGTCGTATTTTTGAATGGGCGAAATGGGTTGGTCCACAAACTGTTCAGAAAAGCATCTATAAGTAATTTATGTGTTAATAATTATTATTAAGTACTTTCATTATATTGGTTATCCAAATATTTGAATAAGACGATTAGAAGAGTGTGTGCATTAAAATAGAGTTCGTGTGACTTCCGGGCCGTTTGAAAACAGACTTTATGCGACTTTCAACCTGTTTAGCTATTTTTAGTTGTGTAAGCAAGCCAAATGAAAACGAATGGAGTATGTTTGTGTTCGTTCGTTTAACTTTAACCGAACAAATGATCAAACACGAATAACTAAATGAATAGGATTTTCTTGTCCGTGTACGTTTGTTAAGAAAATGAACATGTCAGTGTTGGTTTATGTTCGTTTGTTAACAATATACATGAACGAACTAGCTGAACGAGCGAATACTAGTTACAAGTAATGTGAAGAACGTGTTGCGCCTAAGAAATTATTAAAACTATACCAAGTTGTAACGGGCCAAAAGATTTAATCGAATATATTAATAAACGTAAGCGAACTTAAACACACGTAGATTAATGAACGCAAACGAACTGTCCGGTTCGTCGAAAGGCCTAGGTATACTTGTTTACTCATGAACCGAAATTCAATATATCATACTACTCTTAGCACCTAAAAAAACAATCTAAATTTGACTTTTGTGAAGTCAGTCATTGTTTGTATGTTTCAATCCTTGCTGGGATATAAAAGTCAAACCAAATTATAAAGTAAAAAGAACGTACCCAAAGCCATCAAAGCAGCAATGGTGAACATCTCACCAATAGCCAGAGGCAAATTAGCAAGACCCGAAAGCAATCTTTTACTCAACCGTTTTACCATTACCAACACCCCGCCGCCGGAGTTCTTCACTGCCGGAGGTTGAGGTTTAACTTCCTCCGACAGTAACGGTGCTGGACCAGGGACAACAACCTTGTTGGTTTTGTTGTTTGTCGTGTCTTTTGACGGCTGCGATGACAGTTTGTAAGAAATGAAACATCTGGTGCGGTTGTGGGTTTGATAATTGAAGAGATGAGGTTGGGGTTTAAGTGGGTTAAGAGTTAGAACAAGAGTCTCCATTGTTGAAGAATCAATCGAGTGTTAATTGTTATGCATAACGACCCTTTGGTTTTATCCAAAATGAGAGATTTTTTTTTGTTTCGGTTACGTTGATTAGATTTCGCGGGGATATCGTGGCCACTCGTATCTTGACTTGATGATAATCAATGTTTTAAAAAACTACCTGGCCCATGATAAATGGTAATACCGGCTGATAGTTTATAAAATACGATTTCAACTCAGAACATAATTCAATACTACATAATTCTATAATTTTTATTTTTTTTTTTAAAAAGATCCAACTACAATATATAGAAACATAGATATTACATCAATATAGCAGGTAGGCGGGCAACAAGCTGCGCCGCCACCCCTTTCTGAATTGCAAACCCTAACCTGCTAAAGACATACCCCTGCCCCTTTTGAGTCGACACATTGCTATGTATCAAAAGCCAGAGGGACAAAAACATGTTGGTTCTCTTCGCAGGCTTTAGCATGTTTCTCCACCTTCTTCGTTTCAGCCATTTTCATTGCTTGCCCAGCTACAAACCCATTATCCCTCAAACCAGCTAAGGGAGATACCCCTGTGAGGTCATCACAAGCGTGTTTTCCCCCGGCCCAACCAAAGACAAGCAAATCTGCCGGTCGTAGAGTGGATCTCCCTTCCGTGGGGTCTGTAAGGAAGTTTACGGGGGCTTCCTTTTCAGCTGATATCCCAGCTCGCCTTAAGATGTCCCAAAGAACGTCCCACGCCCAATCATGTCGGTATTTGAACCCAGGCATCTCCTTGCAATGAACCGCATGCTTTCCGAATTCTATAATCAAACATCAATTTCCAAATATTTTTCTTTTTCTTTTTTTTTGAAATAAAAGTCGGCAATAATTTTCGAGCTATTAAAGTGTTGAATTCAATGTTATCGCCATCCTCATCAACAAGAAGATAGCTATTTTCGTGTCAAACAATACCAAAATAGGTTTATGTACTTTCGTGAACTACATGTATTTTAATTACTCTATTTAGTGTAATTAATATCTAGACTAATTACAAAAAGTCATTGCGTCCATTTTTTTCAATTCGTAATGTTTGTACAATAATATTCTTGTTTGTATGGCAGATCTAAAATTGTTACTCAAATGCACAAATATGTAAATAATAAACTTCAGTGAAACTAGGGGGTGCTGAAATCAACCGTAACCAGTTAATCAGACTTGTAAATGGATAGTTTGTTTCGGCAAAACCCAGGTAACCCGAATTGATTTAAAGTAAAGGGTCGAATAGCTAGGTTTTTTAGCATGCCATAAATGAAGTCGGTTTTTTAATAGACTACTGGATTTCATGCTTTCAAGTTTCACCTGCATTATTCGAGCATCTTAACTCCACATGGGCATCACATCACCTATTTTACCACATTTCACTCCACATCACCATAAGAATATTGTTTAACCCCCCATTTACCTCCCTTTATTTAATGTTAAATTGATTATAAATTATTGTGGTTGTGTGTGAAGATGATTTTAAGGCCCATTAATGTTTTAACCCACATTGCATTTAACGCTCTTAATCCATGAAGGGAGTGGTATGCCACTCGTTAACCTTGCCAACTCAGCTTTAACGTCATTGATGCTAAGGTATACTTCTAGGCCTTACGTTAAAGTCAAATGGACAAAAATAATTGGAAGGGCTTTGCTTTAAAAGGGCCGAAGGTGCCTTGTTGAAGAGTTTATATAAACATATGGAGGCCCAAATTTATTTTTAATCAACTTAACACTAGTTCACTACAAAGAGGTTTTCACAAATAGACAAATATACCGGTATAATCTCACTCATAACAAAACTATTGGTAGGACTTGAGAAATATTTATCATTTTTAATTATCATTATGCATACTACTGTACTTGCTTTCTCATATAAGAAAAGGTCGCAAATCCGTGAATGACATCTGTAGGGGTATGGTACTAAAACCCGGTTCTACGACCCTAAATCTATTATGTTTGGCTTATTTCATTACATGGACTAATACGATGTTATTGGGCCGAGGGGGTTTTGTGGAGGTAACCCTAACTGGGCTAGGCCCATTAGGGTACCATGATGGTGGCCATGAGACTCTATATAAGGAGGTCTCCACCTCCTTATCATGGGTCATGCTCAATAAGAGCCACCACCACTTTTTGTGTCTGTGAACAAGAAATCCTCAGGATATCTTAGCAGTCGCCTCCACACCCCCAGAACGGCCATCGCAGGTCTCACAGTTGCAGGTCTCAGGCGCAGCCGAGGAAGAAGAAGATCAAGACGTGGTTCGTTCATCTCGAAAATCCGTGGAAGCATCGTCATGGATCAGGTTAGATTCGTTTCGTGTTTCGACATTGGCGCCATCCGTGGGACGGCAACGAACTGCCCTTCGATCTTCATCTCGGCTGCCAGATCTCTCCCAAGAAAAACGCAGATCTGGAAGTTTACAGAAAAAAGCTTCAAAGCTTGTTCTATTTAAAGCTCAAAAGATCCATAGATCTAAAAAGAGGCTTCCAGATCTGGGCAAGAAGGAAAATCCGTGATTCGAATGATCAGATCTCCGAATCTGTGAATCTGTGATTCAGGATCTCCGAATCTGTGATGGTTTTAAATCTGCTCCGAATCTTCAGATCTGTCCAGATCTGATTTACAGATCTAGGTCTAGATTACAGACCTGGATTTAGGTCTAAAGTTGCAGATCTGACTCTTAAATTGCAGATCCAGAAGTTACTAGACTTCCGCCGCCATGTACGCACGCCCGGGGTTCTCACTCCGCAGCCGTGCATGTGCCGCCGCGGAAACCACCATCTGGGTTTTGCGCAAGAGACCTCCGCCATGCACACGCACTTGCGAGTCACCACTCTATCGCCGTGCATGCGCGCATCAGGCTACGCGCCAAACTTCAAGGTTGGGAATCCTCCTAATATCCCATATGGCTACGCGCCAAACTTCAAGGTTGGGAATCCTCCTAATATCCCATATGGCTACGCGCAAGGTTGGGAATCCTCCTAATATCCCATATGGCTACGCGCCAAACTTCAAGGTTGGGAATCCTCATAATATCTCGTATGGCTACGCGCCGAACTTCAAGGTGGGGAATATATGGCTACGCGCCAAGGTTGGGAATCCTCCTAATATCCCATATGGCTACGCGCCAAGGTTGGGAATCCTCCTAATATCCCATATGGCTACGCGCCAAACTTCAAGGTTGGGAATCCTCCTAATATCCCATATGGCTACGCGCCAAACTTCAAGGTTGGGAATCCTCCTAATATCCCGTAGGGCTACGCGCCGAACTTCAAGGTTGGGAATCCTCCTAATATCCCATATGGCTACGCGCCAAGGTTGGGAATCCTCCTAATATCCCATATGGCTACGCGCCAAACTTCAAGGTTGGGAATCCTCCTAATATCCCATATGGCTACGTTCCAAGGTTGGGAATCCTCCTAATATCCCATATGGCTACGCGCCAAGGTTGGGATTCCTAATATCCCATATGGCTACGCGCCAAGGTTGGGAATCCTAATATCCCATATGGCTACGCGCCGAACTTCAAGGTTGGGAATCCTCCTAAGATCCCATATGGCTACACGCCAAACTTAGGGGTTGGGAATCCTCATACCATATGTTCACGCATCACATACGCTCACGCATATTACACATGCTTACGCATCACATGCTTACGCATCACATGCTCGCACATGTCACAGTCTACACGCACGCGCACGCAACATCTGCGCGTGGCGCATAACACAAAACCAAAGTCTACGCGCACGTGCATGCAACATCTGCACGTGGCGCGTGACATAAAGTAGCCCGTAAGTCGCCTCACGCGCTGGCTTTATTATTCACAGCTCATAAGACGCCTCGCGCGCAAGCTGTTATTATTCTTACAGCCCGTAAGTCGCCTCTCGCGCGCAAGCTTTATTACTTTCACAGCTCGTAAGTCGCCTCACGCGCAAGCTGTTATTATTCTTACAGCCCGTAAGTCGCCTCACGCGCTGGCTATGTTATTCACAGCTCATAAGACGCCTCGCGCGCAAGCTGTTATTATTCTTACAGCCCGTAAGTCGCCTCACGCGCTGGCTTTATTATTCACAGCTCATAAGACGCCTCGCGCGCAAGCTGTTATTATTCTTACAGCCCGTAAGTCGCCTCACGTGCTGGCTTTATTATTCACAGCTCATAAGACGCCTCGCGCGCAAGCTGTTATTATTCTTACAGCCCGTAAGTCGCCTCACGCGCTGGCTTTGTTATTCACAGCTCATAAGACGCCTCGCGCGCAAGCTGTTGTTATTCTCACAGCCCGTAAGTCGCCTCACGCGCTGGCTTTATTATTCACACAGCTCATAAGACGCCTCGCGCGCAAGCTGTTATTACTCTTATGGCCCGTAAGTCGCCTAACGCGCAGGCCTTTATTATTCACAGCTCATAAGACGCCTCGCGCGCAAGCTGTTATTATTCTTACAGCCCGTAAGTCGCCTCTCGCGCGCAAGCTTGATTACTTTCACAGCTCGTAAGTCGCCTCACGCGCAAGCTGTTATTATTCTTACAGCCCGTAAGTCGCCTCACGTGCTGGCTTTGTTATTCACAGCTCATAAGACGCCTCGCGCGCAAGCTGTTATTATTCTTACAGCCCGTAAGTCGTCTCACGCGCTGGCTTTATTATTCACAGCTCATAAGACGCCTCGCGCGCAAGCTGTTATTATTCTTACAGCCCGTAAGTCGCCTCACGCGCTGGCTTTATTATTCACAGCTCATAAGACGCCTCGCGCGCAAGCTGTTATTATTCTTACAGCCCGTAAGTCGCCTCACGCGCTGGCTTTGTTATTCACAGCTCATAAGACGCCTCGCGCGCAAGCTGTTGTTATTCTTACAGCCCGTAAGTCGCCTCACGCGCTGGCTTTGTTATTCACAGCTCATAAGACGCCTCGCGCGCAAGCTGTTGTTATTCTCACAGCCCGTAAGTCGCCTCACGCGCTGGCTTTATTATTCACACAGCTCATAAGACGCCTCGCGCGCAAGCTGTTATTACTCTTATGGCCCGTAAGTCGCCTCACGCGCAGGCCTTTATTATTCACACAGCTCATAAGACGCCTCGCGCGCAAGCTGTTATTCTTACAGCCCGTAAGTCGCCTCACGCGCAGGCCTTTATTTTTCACAGCTCGTAAGACGCCTCTCGCGCGCAGGCCTTTATTATTCTTAGCTCGTAAGACGCCTCATGCGCAGGCTTTATTATGCTACAGCTTGTAAGACGCCTCTCGCGCGCAGGCTTTATTATTCTTAGCTCGTAAGACGCCTCATGCGCAGGCTTTATTATGCTACAGCTTGTAAGACGCCTCTCGCGCGCAGGCTTTATTATTCTTAGCTCGTAAGTCGCCACTCGCGCAGGCTCTATTATTATAGCTCGTAAGTCGCCTTGCGCGCCAGCTTCATTATTCTACAAGCTCGTAAGTCGCCTTGCGCGCCAGCTTCATTATTCTACAAGCTCGTAAGTCGCCTTGCGCGCCAGCTTCATTATTCTACAAGCTCGTAAGTCGCCTCGAGCGCCAGCTTCTTTATTACTTTCACAGCTCGTAAGTCGCCTCTCGCGCCAGCTCAATTATTATTCTTATAGCTCATAAGACGCCTCTCGCGCGCAAGCTTTATTACTTTCACAGCTCGTAAGTCGCCTCACGCGCCAGCTCAATTATTATTTTCAAAGCTCATAAGACGCCTCTCGCGCGCAAGCTTTATTACTTACACAGCTCGTAAGTCGCCTCACGCGCCAGCTCAATTATTATTCTCAAAGCTCATAAGACGCCTCTCGCGCGCAAGCTTTATTACTTTCACAGCTCGTAAGTTGCCTCACGCGCCAGCTCAATTATTATTCTCAAAGCTCATAAGACGCCTCTCGCGCGCAGGCTTTTATTATTCTAAGCTCGCAAGACGCCTCTCGCGCGCAGGCATTATTATTATTTTAGCTCGTAAGTCGCTTCTCGCGCCAGCTCCATTATTATTATAGCTCGAAAGTCGCCTCACGCGCGAGCTTCATTATTATTATAGCTTGTAAGTCGCCTCACGCGCGAGCTTCATTATTATTATAGCTTGTAAGTCGCCTCGCGCGCAGGCTTTTATTACAACACGTCACCATCATGAAGAAGGCCTCTCAAAACTCAGACAATAAAGACAAGGCCAAAGAAAAGGGAAAAAACCGCCTCACACCTTATAAAGTCCAGCGCTCCACCTAGACGCTTGCGCGCCCAGGAGCAACACTGGACTTGGGGGGGCTTGTAGGGGTATGGTACTAAAACCCGGTTCTACGACCCTAAATCTATTATGTTTGGCTTATTTCATTACATGGACTAATACGATGTTATTGGGCCGAGGGGGTTTTGTGGAGGTAACCCTAACTGGGCTAGGCCCATTAGGGTACCATGATGGTGGCCATGAGACTCTATATAAGGAGGTCTCCACCTCCTTATCATGGGTCATGCTCAATAAGAGCCACCACCACTTTTTATGTCTGTGAACAAGAAATCCTCAGGATATCTTAGCAGTCGCCTCCACACCCCCAGAACGGCCATCGCAGGTCTCACAGTTGCAGGTCTCAGGCGCAGCCGAGGAAGAAGAAGATCAAGACGTGGTTCGTTAATCTCGAAAATCCGTGGAAGCATCGTCATGGATCAGGTTAGATTCGTTTCGTGTTTCGACAACATCATACTGATAATATTTGTTAGGACGGCTAAAACACAACATCTAATCATACATATAAATATGTTTTAAACCTCAACCACATAAAAATATGTCTTTCCTACACAACTTGACCATTAGGCCACACATCCTTTTGTATCAAATTGATAAGTAATGTGCAAAGTTTGGAGAACAACGCTATTAGGCAATGCATATCAACTTTTTAGACAATTACCAAAAGGAGCGGTTACTATTATAGATGGCATGTGAGTACTTGTTGTCACTCTCGAAATCACTCATGAACCCAAGTTAATTTTCTGGTGACCGACTGTTCGATGTAAAATATGAAGTTTCCAGCCGTCTTTTGATGTGTGTGTGTTGGTGGTGTGTGTGTGGGGGGGGGGGGTTCTCGAACTTTCTTCTTTTAAGAGGGGTAAAAGTATATCCGATTCTCCAAAGACTATGTATGTGGGCCTACTATTGTGATTAACGAAATTTTGGAGGGATAAATTACATAAACCATCCAATTATAGAAAGTGTATATATTGATAATTCAAAATTATGAACCAAAGGGCTTGCATCAATGGTATCAAATGCTTTTATTTTAGATATGGGTAAGTCTTTCCAAGTTGTGAAGTATCGAGTTTCATTGTTTGCAGTGCCGTGTAAATTTAGGGGTATGTTTTCATGTTAAAAAAAATCTAAAGTTATAACATCAAAATCCTCTTAGTAGAGTAGAAAACTTTTCTTATTTACATGAGAAATATTTTGTGAACCATTGGACGGTTAATATGTACCTGGTTTGTTAGACCTTGCTATACTATTTTGGTAGAATAGTAAGTTAATGCAAGTTTTATTGTTAATCGTTAAAAATAAATTCAGTCAAGTGTCCAACTCAACTACCATGCGATAATGAAGACATTGCCTTCCAAGTTCCATGAGTCCATCTAACTACCACCTTTACAAAAGTCTAATTGCTAACACTAAACAAAAGTTAAGTTGTCTTAATTGCTTAACTTGGGTCACTATTGGTTAAAAAGTACATTTTACGCGAGTAATTTTCATGGTTTATGAGTAAATCAGTAAATGTCTCTTTTTATATTATTATTTAGCAAAACTTTAACAAAGTTGTTAATACCAGCAGAAGTTTCCAAACTGACGCGTTTTGTTATCTATTTTCAATTTTATAATGATTTAAGCAGCATGTACCATGTTCAACATTTGACCAATCATTTTCTTTTAAACATGACTATGTACATTGGTGCAAACATGCCAACCAATAGTTCCACTAAAATATCAAATTAAACAAATGTATTTATTTCAATTTCTTAACTATTTTCCTTATTATTTAATTACCTTTTATGTATTTAATTAAATTTACACAATACAAATATGATAAAAGAAAAGAAAAATATAAATTCACAACACAACTCTTCTATTTAATATAATAATGTAAATAATGTTCTTATCAACACACATACAATCAACAAATTGGGTGACAAATAAATGGAAATTGAAAAGGGTTTTACCTTACTAACCCATTTTCAAAAATAATAATTAAATCTTTGTTGTAATAACTTGTAGCTTATGTACTAAAAGATGTACGCTTTCGATTTTAGCCTTTTCGTCATAGTGTTGAGTTAGATCCGAATCTTTTGACAATCATAGCCATATACTTACCCTGGTGTTGTGCAAGCTCAAGTTCTCTTTGGCTCGGTTCTCTAGTCCCATCGCCTGAAAATACACCAGCACCGTATGGTGAACCACCACGGATCGAGTCCATTTTAAACATTCCAGCACCAAATGTGTATCCGATCGGAACATACAACATCCCATGGTGCGCTAATTGCGTAATTGCGGTCCATCTGCAACCACATCAACTAGTATAAGACTTCAAGTGATGATTAAATACGAAAAGTATATTTTTTAGAAGAAAACTAAAAGAAATACTAGGTTACCCATTAATGAAACAAAAAAGACGTATAACAACTTATTTTCCCAACTCCCACATTTATTTTCCCTCAAAACAATCTTTTTGTTTTATTATATTGCTTTAGGCAATCAATAACTCAAAATAATTATATGCTCATTATTTAAGAAATTTACAATGTGCTTCCCTGTTACTTTTATAAAAAAAATGTAAAACTTTGTTCCGTTCTAATTAAGCATTGCAAACCAAAGAAAGTTTTTGCGTGTAAAGGAACATTAGGAAAAATAATATCAAAGAATTTAACCAAAATAACATAGTTTTAACGTATTACCAACTAAAACAATGTAAATATGTAAATTTAAAGTGAACATGAAATTCACTAATTCCTTTTCAGGAAAAATACTTTTTTATACTACTACAACTACATTAGTTATAACCTATTAAAACTATAATAATTATTTTAAAAGAAAAGAAATATCATATAACTACAAAATATGCAAAAAGATTTAGCTTATAAATATAGTTATGGGGGTGTTAAATGGGTTGTGCTTGTGGGCTCTGGGCTCGCATGTCCCACCCGACACAAACCCAAAAATTTAACATAACCATGAACTTTAAAATCGTGTAAGACATATGAAATCTTTTTATATTAAAAAAATTTATAATCTAAGTTGTCAATCGAAATAAAAAAGAAAGGGTATGGATAAATGGAAGGATGAGAGAAAGAAAGAAAAAGAATAAAGAATATTGATGATATAGATATAGAATTCTAATATGTAAAGTCTACGAGTCATCTAAGAAAAAATAACTTGAGCACGAATCCCATTCTAGCAGGTTAACCCAAAAGTTTTTATTTTTTTTATTTTTGTTATTTTCAAATATTAACATTATAAAATTTGCATTTTTATAACAGAAACTACGAATTTGTATAAAGAAATACATTTTAATTATATAAATATTATGTTATTTTATTTTTAGTTTTAAATTTTGGATAAAATACTCAAACCAATTATTGATTACTATTGTATAAAGTTTTTCCTAAATTGTTTCATGAAAACACATTTCAAAAAATAAAATACAAAATAAACGAGTCAACTAGAAAACCTGTCAAGTTAACCGACCCAAACCCAGTTAGATAAAAGGGTTTACGGGTTTAACCCGATAGATGAAAGTCTGAAACTGACCCAAACCCGTAAATTTTATGTTAGGTTTTGTCATATTGACGTTCCAAAAAAGTAAAAAGACACCACTTTCTAAGCATGAAAGTGTGAAACTTGTGAATCAAACAAATGCCAAGAAGCCAACTTACGCTGTGGTCTCTTGACCGCCACCTTGCGTGCCGGGTACTCACAAAAAACCCGGCAGGAACTCCGGCGAGCCTCTGCTCCCGCCACAACCCACCGGTCGAATCGAAAAACGCCTTCATTTGCGCTGGCATACACCCGTACCTCGTCGGAAACCCAAACAACAGTCCATCAGCCTCCACCAACTCCTCCGGAGATATCACCGGAATCCCATCACCTTTCTCCGGCACCTTCATCGCCGTCAAAGTCTCAAACGACAGCGTTTCAGGCACCCGGAACAGAACACCTTCAACCCCTTCAATCTCCTCAATACCCGTCTTGATATTATTCGCAAGAGTCTCCACGTGGCCGTACATTGAGTAGAATATGATAAAGATTCTTAATTTATGGGGTTCGATTTGAATTGAATTGTGATGGGTTGTTGCTGGAATTGGGTCAGGACCCGGACCCGGATCCGAATCGGTGATTGATGGTGGTACTGGTTGGTGTTTGCTGGGGATGCAGCCGCCGCCTTTGCCCATTGTTAATTGATTGAATTAAGGGTTTGAAGAAGCTTAATTTGGCTGATGAAGAAGAGTTTGATGGAAGTGATGAGTTGAAATTGGAAGAAGAATAATAATGGTATCGTGGAGACTTCGCTGGCTGAAAATGAATATAATATTAATATTTAATTTTTTTTGTATGTTATGAATACTAGACCGGTGCCCGCGCGATGCAGCGGGTGTTTGAACCTGTTAATCACGTACAAATATAAGTGTTTATGTTTCGGTTAACACCTTCAAATCGTTTAAATCTGTCATTGGTTTGACTTCTTTTTTCTTTTTCTTTTTTACTTTCTGTTTGTTGGTCAGTTTCAAAATTTTCAAAACGTAGGGAACGGTTGGTTCGCGATTTATATCGGCAATCGGCCATATGAAACCAAAAAAGATTGTAAATTAACCTAATTGCAATATGATTCCTTTTGTAATCTTTGTTGTTATTATTTCATGTCCTAGATCTTCCATTAATATTTACCATTTATGTGGCTAAAATTATCATTTTTTATTTATGATCATCTCAAGTATCATATTATGTTTATGTTGGTTTTTAGTTAAAATTGATGGTACATTTAAATTATTAATTATTTTAAACTAAATTTATTATTAAAGTTTAAACTGTGAAACCAAACTGGAACCAGACCATTAGTAACGATTCGGTTTCAATTTTCAATGGTTGAATTTGGTTTTGGACGACAAAAAATCAGTATTAACAGTTGGACTCACAAGTTTAACTTAAAAACCATCAAAACCGACACTGAACACCCCTACGTAACATATTAATTTATTTAAAATGAAAAAAATTACAACAATATCATATCCGAATTAAAGAGAATAAAATGCTTGTTTTTATGGTGCAATTTGTTTATAAAAATATTAACGTATGAAAAGACTATAGTCGTTTATATATCATGGGTGGGAAGTTGGTTTACAAGTTAAATTAAAAACATTATATGGTTAAAGATGAAGGATAAAACTTGTAAGTTGAATGAATTGTGTTTAAAATACATGTTTACCTTACATGTACCTCATGCTTTAAGTGTTGTAAATTACTTAAAAATGAGTGTCTTAATTTGCCCTTATTTGGTGTATTATATATAACTAGAAGAGTGCTCGCGCGATGCAGCGGAAAACTGGAAACACGTACTTTGATAATCATGTAATAATTTTTTGGGTGTTCATTATTTTGTTTGAAACTACGAGACGGTTCACCAGTTTGGTTTCACGGTTGAAACCGGAGCTGACCGTACATATTGAAATGCTAATTATTTACTTATTTAGTATGAGATATAATATATATTAGACATAGTTAAAATATAGTTAACCAAAGTTTTATTTAATACGAGCAAACTCGTCTATTACAACTTTAATTTAATCAAATTTCCAGTATGGTTTTTTATAATCTTTTTTCTTGTTATGATTTCGCATTCTATTTATTCTAATAAGGTTATTATTTATATGACCAAAGTTATATTTGTTCATAGTATGATTCTCTTAATAATGTATTAGTTGATAATTAGTTTGAAGTGAAGATATATGCAGATTAATAATTCTTGTTTTAAAATTTTAAACTAAATTTTTTTTTATCAAAGTACAAACTAAATCAGAACCTAATAGCTGGTAATGGTTCGGTTTAGTTGGGTTTTATTTAGAAACAGTTTAGTTTTGGTTTTTG
>NW_027504776.1:0-15192 GCF_021521415.1 Bidens hawaiensis
AAAACCATACTGTTATGCGAATATAGTGTGTTCCTTTCTAGTATTTCACAAGAAAAATGGTTAAATTGCACCCAAAAACCAAATAAAATGATTAAAACCTTTAAAAATAAATCGACACACGAGTAATTAGCTAATGTTCACAGCAGCTGGCGGAGTTCTTGGTTTTCTTTGCGTAACGATTTGATTTCCTTCATAAGTTCTGCTTGTGTTTCCAAAATCGAGCTCATTTGATTTGACATTTGCACCTACATGAAGAACATTTAAACAAGTGACAAAAATAACATAAAGTGTTAATAGTAAAGATTTGCATACCTCCTGCATATGAAATTGCCTTAAAACTTCAATGTGAAGGTTTCTAACATCTTCATGAACAGATTTCTGGAAAGAAGCAAGAGCTTCATCAAGAGTGCCTTGAAATAGTTGAAGTGAGAAAGAAGAAGATCCCGGTTGCTGTGGTGAATTAGAATGCACAGGTGATTTCTGGGGTTGTGTGTCAATACCCTGTCAGTAATATGAACACTATAAAAAACTAAAATAATAATAACAAATGGCTTTCAATAAAAGGAAAATCAAGTAGTTGAGCCGATGTATGTCAGCCCATGAAGCATGATCATTAGGGATGTAAACGAACCAAACGGGGCATGCTCATGTCCGTTTAACTTTAATCAAACATAACGATCACATACAAACAAGTAAACGGATGGAATTTTCTTGTCCGTGTCCGTTCATTAGCAGTATACATGAACGGTCCACAAACATGATCAAACAAACATAACAAAACAATGATGAGCAAACATAAACGAATATAACTGAGTGAAAACCATTTAAAAGTGAGTGTGATCTATCTGTAAGACCTAAAAAATAATAAATCTAGACTAAATTGTAATGAGTGATATTTTAATTTCATAAAAGTAAATTAAATATTAACAAACATAAAAAAAGTGTAAAAAGAAATATGAACGAACATAGATAAAAAAACATAAATGAATGTAACGGACATTCGCAAAATTAAATGAGCGAATGAGACATGTGTTATATTCATTTGTTTAACTAAATGAATAAACAATGTTCGTGTTCGATCATTTATCATATAAACGAATGTCCCGCCAAACGGTTCGCGAATAGTTCATTGAATGTTCGGTTCGTTTACAGGCCTAACAATCACAGCAAATGACATCTTTTTTTGTGAAGACGAGATTAGTTTTTGTGAAATAAGAGTATTAAAAGAAAGGGTAAATTGGTAAATTTACATTCACAGCCGGAGGAATTCCCAATTCTGTGGCAATCGACGCCTCATGCCTCGGTGTAAAGCTATTCAAAATCTCTTCTCGCGTTTCAGACCCATTTTTCTTCATTTTAGGGGACCCCACAGCAATAGCCGTCCCGTCACTAAAAGACGGGTTAGTACTTATCCTCTCAGCATAACTTGTAAACCTTCGGGTTTGACCCGACACAGGTCCTGAAGATTCTAGATTCCCCTTCAAACCAAGCGAAAGAGAAGTCGACCCAAACGGGATATCAGGATAAGCTAACAGACTCTCTTGACTTGAAGACGTATCTTTGACCCGAAAATTCAAACCCGTTTGACTCGAAGGGAAACTCAGATCCTGAAGTCCAGTCATCATTGACCCTGAAGATAAACCAGAAGAAGACGCCAACGTGGCAAAACGAGAGGCTACCGATCCTTGCTGACGTAAACGATGCACTCCACCACCCCATGCTTCAGGAGGCGTTATCGACGACGGTTCATCTGGTTTTAATGATAATGATTGAGAGACAGGTGTGTGGTTGTCATCCTGAAATTACTAATTATTAGGTTCTAACAATATGCCATATATTAGAGTCGTTAAATACTGATTAACGAAATGTACCGAAGTCGAGCTCGGTTTCCAATCAAAAATCGGGTGAGAATCACCAGCATCGACTGGAGGCGGAAATCTTTTCGATGAAGGAAACAACAATAATTTATCAAAAGGTGTTGTCATTGGTTGAACTTCCACAAGTGGGGAAAAGACATCCATTTCATCCTTCAAATTAAAGCCACGTGGCGCCTGTAATCTCCCCAATCCACCAACCCTTAAGCTTCTCAATGGCGTTTCCACACCTGCTGCAGATATATCAGTACCACCAGAAATTGCAGACGTGGTAGAGTTTCGGGAACCGGAAATTGAAGTTGTAGATGTTGCTGATGAAGGAAGCGGGTCCGGCATCACAATTGAATCGTCCACTGTACCGCCCATGAGAACCGTATTGGGTGTGCAAGTTTTTTCGTTTACAAAAATCGGTTTTGATCTTTGCCAGCATAAACTTGTGACAGCCTATTTAAACAAGATAACATCAAAACTTATCATTACATGTAAATTAAATAATAATAAAAGGTAATCCATTTACCTCAGAATTAGCATAAGCGCGAAGGACAGTAATCGGTTGAGGCTTTGCACGCACGTCATAAAATACCACCTGCCCAGTTGTTGTGCCAGCTGCCAGTGTGTTTCCATCATCATGAAACGCCACTGATGAAAAAGGTGACTCGTATGGTACGCAAAATGAGTGTCTTCTTGACCCCGAGTCAAAAGTGTACAACTTTTTATCAAGTCCAACACTAGCAATTATCTGCAAAACTCCAAAACTTTATATAGGATATCTTTTTGATCAATGCGAAATTTAGTTTCATTATTTTCTATCATAGAAAGCAAGCTAGTAAACGAACCAAACGTTCAGGGAACTGTTCACGAACCGTTCAACGGGAAGTCTATTTAATTAATAAATGAACAAGCATGAGCATATATCTTGGTTGTTTATTTATATTCGTGAACGTTCATTCGTTTAAATATGTTTATGTTTGTCCGTTTGGATTCAATTATGTTCATTACTTTACGTTTGTATACATTCGTTAACATATTCATTATAGTTTTTAGGCCCATAACATAACTTTTTAGGCCCAACAGATTGTTGCTCAAATTTATTTTTAACCCCAACAGGTTGCTCAAATTTACTTTTAACCGGTTTTAGCTCAGTTATGTTCGTCCATCGATGTACAGTTATCTTCGTTCGTTTACATTCATGAACCGTTCGTTTCTACTGTCAATGAACAAGCACGAGCACGTTCATTTTCTTAACAACGAACACAAACAAGAAAACCATGTTCGCTTAGTTGTTTCAGTAAGATCATTTGTTCAGTTAAAGGTAAGCGAATGAACCCAAACATGCTCCGTTCGTGTTCTTTCGGTTTGTTACAAGCCTAATAGAAAGGTACAAAACAATCAGTAGAAACCTTGTCATTGGACGTTGAAAAACTAATGCCAGCTGTTGGTGCAGAATGTTGCTTTAACCAAGAAGCCTGCATATCAAAATTAAATCTTTATATAAAAATTTGTACCCGTTTATCAACCGAGCATATATATATTAACCAATAACTGTCAGTTAATCAACCTTGCAAAATATGAACAAAAATTGACAATTTTATGAGTTTAAAAAAACGGACCTTTGGGTTGCGACCAGTCGTATCCCACAAATGAACAGAACCATCATCGCCAGCTGTCACTAAAAGGTGTCGGCTAGCCCGTGAATAATCAAGCACCCTCAAGACCTGAGCTTCAACCATCATACAAACATCTAGCACATCAGAAAACGGAAGTATATAAATTGCAAACACCATTATGAAGTAAAAAATAGACAAGAACACACACCTGCCCATTAGGATCCTTGAGTTCAGTAGCCCTTGCACCCGATCCAAGATTGTGAATAATAAGATCACCAGACAGACTAATAGAAGCTAAATGTTCATCTCTGCAGTTATACTTCACATCTGTTATTGTGTCTGTATGACCTTTTAACCACTTTATACACCTCCTTCTCTGCAAATCCCATATTCTCACCACTTGACCACTTCCTCCTGAACATATGTAACGAGACGCTTTGCTACTAAAGCTGATAGTATAAATAGACTCCTGCAATTATCCAGATCAGTAAGCCTCATTCGTAAAAAGATGTAAAAAACTGTAAATCCTGATTCTAAAAACTAAAAGTATGATGACAATTAGAGGCGCAAATACTGGTTAACCCGATTTCTAATATCGGTTATTAACCGTATTGGTTATCTGTTATTGTTCGAGTGCTCAAAACCGGTTATTGCCAATAGCTGGTTACTGTTCCTAACTGGCTTTTGAGTGGAAAATCCTAACAGCCACCTATGTAATTGGTTCGGTTATTAACCGGTTAACCGCCAAGAACCTACTGAAATTAACCTTATTACATATTTGGCTTATTAACACTAGCCATATTAACCTACGTTCAGTTAGACAGTTCCTATGTGAAAATCCTTAACCGGTCTCGGTTACAGTTCGGTTTAGGTTTCTGTTCGGTTAACCGCTTACGATTGGCAGCTCTAGACTCCAGTGTCAATATCTATTTACGAGTGTCAATATTCATTTCAAGCGAAAGTACGGTGCCAATTAGAGGTGCAAAACTGGTTAACCGGTATTTGAGCGGAATATCCCTAACCTATGTAACCAGTTCAGTTCAGTTCTGTTCGGTTCGGTTCATACCTTAGCCTATTACAAGCCAACAGCAGTTATAAGCCGGTTTCGGTTACGATTTGCACCTCTAGTGCCAATATCTACTCACAAGTGACAATCTAAAACCTAAAAAAATGCAAATGTGAAAGAGAAAAGCAACTCACATCAATATTATCAGCAGTATCAGTAGCAGCAGCAGGAATAGTGCCCATACTTTGCCCATTCTTTCGCCACAACGATATCCTCTTATCCTCACCAGCACTCGCCACCACTAAATCTGATCACAACAACCCCAAAATTAAACCTAATTCTCACAATTTACAACTCCTAAGCAAAGATCAGCCTATCTAATCGATAGTAATGCTTACTGGTGTGGTTCCACTTGACGGAGTTAACTTGAGAGCCAGGCGACGGCGTGTGGCTGAGGACGCAAGGATCGCCGGGATCGATGGAGACGTCGAAGAGCTTGACGGTGTCGCCGCCGGTAGCGGCCAAGAGCGACATTGCTGGATCGGTGAAGTTCATTAGGGTTTGGTGGAATTGGATTGAATGAATGAAATGTGGTTGGATTTGAAAACTGAAACCCTAATGGAAGGAAGGAACCAAGCAAATTTTTGATTTTTGAAAAGATTATCGAATGATCGGCGCCTTTGTCTTGTCGCTCATCAAAATGATTTTTTTGAGTTAAATCAAATAAACATTATAATGTTACGTTTCAACTTATTTGGAACAATAAATTAGATGATTACAATATACGAGTGGAATATATTTAAAACATAATACATCATATTATAAAAATTTAATGAAATGAAAATATCTTATTTATAAATAAATGATGATTTTATACATAAATTATAAGGCATCATAACTTATTTTAATTTAAATACACAAACATACAAACACTAACAGCACAGGGTAATTGAAAAGCTAAAACATTATATAACTTATAACATGAGTACAATAAACAAGCAAAAGATATTAGTCTTTAAATAAAAGAAATAAATATAAAAAATCAAATTCTCCAAATATTAAAACATAACAATGAAACCATATCATTACTTTATTAGTTAATCAAAATTTGAATTTGAGGATGAAAATAATTTAAAGAAGTCATTAATAACATCATAGATGATAAACTAAAGAGGAAACTTGTGAATGTGTTTGACGTTGATGAAGAATCTAGCATGTCCATAATTAAGTGTAAAACATTAAATGCGGAAGAGAAAACCAATGTGTTCAGTAGTGTTGTTACAAATGAAGTTGATTGTAAAATGACATATGGTGTTAAACTTGTAACTCCTAAGTTGAATGTTTCAAAAAGAATGGTTATGATTGTCATTTATTGATTAATAAAGACAACGATATGTTTTTATTTTTATGTTTTAAGATTTGAAGATTTTTTTATTTGAAGACTAATTTTCTTTATTTGCTTATTGTACTCATGGTATAAGCTATAAAATATTTTATGTTTTCATCATCTCATTTCACTTTGTTAGTATTTGTATGTTTATGTATTTAAATTAAAATAAGTTATGTATTTTAATTTATGTAAAATTATTATTTATATATAAATACGGGATTTGCATTTCATTAAATTTATATAATTTTACATATATATATTACGTTTTATATATATTGGAAACTATAAAAAAATAACTTTTAAATTTCGTTGAGATTGGTGAAATAATGTAATATGAGATTAAATGTAAATTATAATGATTATGTTAATTAATTTAAATTACAAATAGAACATTGATTATAATGACTATCTTCATTTTAAATTGAAATATAAACTTATATACATAACGGAAATAAATAAAGGTATATTTTATTATAAAGAAATATTTAATTTAACTTTTGTTTTAGTTACATTCAAAGACTTTTTAGTTAGACGTATCAAGTTAAATCGAAACAATAAAGTTATATTTTACTAATTTTACTAACTAATTCTACTAATGTTACTAATTAATTTATGTAACATCTCGGATTTTTCGTATTTGTTTAAACTGATTGGGGAACGTAATTCGGATATTTCGAACTATTTAAAACTTGTATTTATTGGTATTTAACTTGGTTTAACTTATTTTATAATTTCATAACCTTTAATTATGCCAAATAGCCCTTAAAAACCTTTAAAATCGCTTAAAAAGGCTAAAAATCACATTTTCGGAAAACTACATGGACTAATTTTGCCAATTCTTTCCTATTTTCGATTAAATTAACGAAACTTAAACTCCAATAAATGTTATTACAGATCCCAAGACGTTTTCTTGTTGTCCAATTCGAAATCTCTATGTTATTATACCCGATTATGTCATTTATTGATTATTCGGTTTCCTAAAATAGTTATTTCTTAATAAACAAGTCTTAACCCTTAATATTTAAACAAGGCATATCATAAAACCTTAAATTATTACTTCAATACCAGCCACCATCCCTATATCCCACGAAATTCCTTTCCCCATTGCTGGTTTCTTCAAAAATTTATCAAGTTCGTATTGTTTTGTTGACTTTCAAGCTTCAAGACCCTTTGACCTCGATTATCTCTTGTTCTATTCATCATTCGGGTAAGTTTTCTTCTTCAATATTGTATATTTCTATTTGTAAAACAAAGCCCTCAATCAATTTTGCTGATTGAGGGAGTCTCGGTGGTCAATTAGACTCAAACTCATTTAAGGGCATAATAGTCAACAACTTTGACCAATCGTTTTCTCATACTTCTGATCGGATTCAACGTTCGGTCTAGAAGACTTTTATTCTCGTAACATAATTTTAAGGCTACTGACCAAAACCTGACTTCTGATTCGCTGTTCGGATTCTGGTTAGTACCAGCTCGCTTAAATCTTAAAACAAACATAACTTGAATTCTAAAGGTCCGTTTAGATTGATTCCAGCGGAAACGAGTTCGTTTTTATTTATATCATCATATCCTAAAATGTCAAATTCTGATTTGTTCATATCATTTGACGTGTAGTGGACGACTCGCTTATTCGTTAACTCGCTTATTCGTATTTATATTCGTTTGTCGTTAATCTATAGGAGAGTTTATCATTCCCCTATTTTACAACTTTTCTAAACGTTTTGGGGACATATGCGTACGTATCCGTATTTCATACTATATATATATATATATTCAAACAAATGCGTACGTGTTATTGTGAGTGACTTAATCAAACATACATGCTACTTGCTTACTTATGTTACCATTCAATCATTCGTATATTGGGATTACTATTCAATCAGTCATATAGTGTAGGGGTGTGCATAAATAGGGCCGAACCGAAAAACCCGACAACCCGAACCGAAAAAGCCCGAAACCCGGACCTGCACTTTAAAATTCGGTTTTTCATCGGGTCAGATATCCATGGCAATTCGGTTTCGGGTCAGGTATCGGGCCAAGATCCGGGTTGACCGAACTATTTAAGGACTGGCCCGAAATTGTGTAATCATCATCAATTATAATAAAACACTTCTTTGGTTTCCATTCTTATTTGGTTTCCATATTTGCATTTGGTTTCCATATTAGTCCTTGCTGCTTATCTCGTTTCCTTTTAGACTTTAATCCTCTATCCTATTAAAAATAGAAACTGATAATTATCAAAATGCATGCTTAAAAATCAAATTAACACAGCAAAAAATAAATAAATAAATAAATAAAAAACAGATGCTGGAATCAAAGTTTGATTTTGAGCAAAGGTAATCAACTATTGGTTTTACAAGATATTAAGTAAACTGTTTTAGTTAATTATGTGTGTAATGATTTTAAATGATGTGAATACATGCTTTGATCAACACAGTTAGTTCATCCTTGCTGGTAAAATTTAGGAAACCGACATCATCTTCAACACATGTATCAATTTGACATGAAACTATAATAATGCTCTACTACTCCTTAAAAGACATCAACTTTTCTTAAAATCTTTCCTTTGTAAATATGTACTGTATTAGATCAATAGAAAATTCAATTGCTAACCGTAGATGAAGTCATCGAATAAGCTTAAGTATTATCATTCATTCATTCTACAATCACATATTTGCAAAGATATAAAGGGTATGCTATATTACATATTAACAATTCTTTCTTTGAATCTTTCTTTCAAATTTAATCGATTTTCTGTTTTTCTTGTTGATCTTACTTAGAAGGATCCAATGAACGTTAAACAAAGATCAAGTTATAATGTTTGGACCGACTTTGAGCAATTTATTGATGAGGACGAGATGTAAAAGGCAAGACGCAAGCACTGTTCTTCAGTTTTCAATGCAGACGTGAAGAAGAATGGAATATGTTCATTGATAAGATATCATAAAAGATGTTCAACACGCCCGAGTAATCCAGAGATCAATTAATCAGTGGCTGCGAACGTCTTAAAGAACACCTTTGATTGCTTAATCATCTATTTGAATTTATGCTCTCTACTCTCTGATATAGTTAGACATCCTAGATACACTATTAAGACATAAATATATATTCAAATGATCTAATATAACCATTTAACATTTTGGTTAACTATAATATTGTGAAAGTTCATTACATCTTACAAGAATTTCAATTTTCATTAGTTTCGTTACTGAATTGATTATATTAGTAATTAGTTCATTACATCTCTATATAAAAGAAATTGTTAATCAAATAATCAGGAAACATAATCAACCACATTTTCATTAAGACATTTCATCAAACAGTTGGAGGGTATGCTAAATCAAACAATAAATCAAGCCTATGGTGATCAATTAAGCACCAAAATTGAGAAGTCATATTGTACTAATCAATTAAAATTGAAGAATCATGGGCCAAATTCAACATATACTTCAAAATTCTTGAAAAAAATGATAATCTAGCATGAAGATAAATGAACAATATTCACCTGATAAAGACCCCTGTTGTTGTTGTTGTTGTATGTGTAAATCATTTGTCAATTGAATGGAGTTTGCAATTGAATCGTATCCCGGTCTTCTATGCATGATTCATAATACAATTGATTGAAACAGTGAATGTAAATTTCGGTTTCGGTCCGTATGCAAAGCACCGAGAGACCGACTATACTTAAGACCGATACCCGATAATTCCCATCAGTTCAGTATTCGGTCTCTGGATTTCTGTTATATCGGGTCGGGTCGGGTTTTGTATTCTGCACAACCCTACTTCAGTCTATCCCAACAACACCACCAGAAGTGTTTCTATGCAAATGTCCTCTCTGAAACAGAAGAAGAAATAGTCACCGTTGAAATTTCTTTGATTAGACTTTACTCGGGTTAGATTTAACAGAGTTTTAAGGCTACTCACCCATCCAATCGAAATCTTTCTCTAACATCAATGAGGTGAAGAGATGTGAAAGACATGATTTCGTAGTATAGCCACATGTTGATCCCTGCAACCAATTTCATTGATAAATTTCCAATGAAAGTGTTCGCTGTGATACTTTACTTGATTGATTGATTGATAGTGAAAGTTATAACCATGAACCTATTTCACATCTTTTTATAATCCCCCGTTCTAAAAATCCATAAACTTTCTCGGTTTAAATCACCTAATTTACATTTAATCTTACTAGTAGAAACCTGCGCTATGCGGCGGGATTCAAAAACACAATAAAATAATGGCAATCTCGGTTCAAGTTGAATCACAAATCGCATACAAATTATTAACCAAACTTATTTCACTAACATATCACTTATGATGGCATATGCACTCCATGAATTCCTTTAGAGCTCCATACATGCAGTATTTAACCATTTATCATATTTTTAAGTTAATCTTCATGAAATTTGATTTAAAAGTCTAATCAAAGCTCCAACCAAAACAAAATATAATATAATTTTAGTAAAAAAAAAGTTAAAACAGATTGCAGAAAATGAAATTAGCAACTTCATAATTTTTTAAACGTGTTAGTAAGAACCTAACAAAATAGGGGGGGGGGGGGGTGATTTTCATAACCGAAACCATTTTTTTTTTTACTTTCGGTCGCAAGGTTTCAAAATTTCCCAATGGTAGAAAACAGTTCGGTTTGCGGTGAATCACTAATTTACGTTTTGACAGACCTCCCGATCAACCCGGGTTGACCCAAACCAAACCGATACCTTTTGGAAATGGCCCGTTTTTACCCGAACCAAACAGACGCCTTTTTAAAATGGTTCCTTTTGATACGAACCGAACCGATACCACTTTAAAATTTCTCATTTTAACCAGAACCAAACCAACAACTTCTTAAGACACCCAATTTTGACACTAACCAAACCAATACCTTTTTAAAACGACCCATTTTGACCCGAACCAATATGAAAAACTGATTAACCGAAACTGACTTAAACTGAATCAAGCAATTATGATGGTTCGATTAACCAGAAATTCGATTATAGTTACGATTTGGCTAAACAAATTTAATATGCAAATTCAACATGTTTTTACCTTTGCATTTGTATTATCAGCAGTAGCTGCACTTTTTGCATGGGCATCATATGCGGACAATGTGAAAAAACCGTAAACAATTTTGGGAAATTACTCCCCAATTACTGCACTACACGCCAATCTAAACCGGTTAGCAAATAATAACATGAAAACTGAAATCAAACTGTAAAAAGAAGGAATCTCAATTTACATGTTATGATATTCCTATCAGAGAAGCAGGCAAGTTTTTGTTTCTAGCCGATGATTCAACTTCAAAGGGGTCTTGGCTTGGTGTTGAGACCAGTAGCCATGCCTGATCAACACCCAGTCTAGCACCTACAGTAAGAAAAACCTCAAGTTATCAACATAAAAATAGAATTTAGAAATAAAAATAAATGAACTTTCTGCAGGTTAAAGCTTAAAAGCTCATGGTATCATGTAAAGACTTAATTATTTCAGTTTGTAAATATGCATACAGATTGTTTCTTTTGATTCATTTTTCTAATTATTTAAATTTGTAGATATTGTTTGTTTTGATTTATTCTTCTAATTATTTCAGTTTATACTTTGTAGTGTAGGGAGGCAGTGGCTTTATTGGTTCAGCTATATCATGGTGGCTTCATAAGCCTAAGAAAGTGCACCAATTTTTTGTACTTTATAAAAACTTCCTCATGTTCCAATATGTTCATTGACAAAGGTGCACAAAATTTAAAAAAATTACAGTTTTTCTTAACATGTTAAATAATCAAACTACCTAACAGGATTCTGTTCGGGATATGCTATGGAGGTTATTGTTGTTACCTGAACTAATGGTGTTTACAAATGCGAATCAGGATCTGTAGCCGTTGAATGATGGTTGCGGGGAAGATTAACCATCATCACCTGAAATCAATCATACAAGTTTATGAACCAGTAAGATTACGCTAAAATTCCCCAAAATAACTATGTTTCTGCTAGTTTCCAAACTACTAAAACGAAATCTAAGACCAACCAACCAACAAATATAACAGTAGCAACCTGCAAACAAAATCAAAACCTTAAAATGGGGATTTATTTTAGAGAATAATTTTGGTATTTATTGCAAGATTAATAAATGGTCAAATATACAAAATGGAACGCTTGTTGAAATTGGAAAGTATCAAAACCTTTAAAATTTTGTTTAAAGATTTGTCAAATTTCGAATTTGAAATGGGTTTAAACATGTTATGCATATTAAGCATAAATTAAGAGTATTGTCTAAATATGTTGCAAGATTAGTTAAATTCTGTTAAAACTATGTTGCTAGATTAGTTAAATTCCGTTTTAAAAATGGATATAAATATGCTATCAATATTAAGCATAAATTATGGGTGTTATATAGAAACCTAAATAAATAAATGGGTATTTTATTAAAATGTAAAGTTTGATGATATTGGAAACTATAAAAATCTTTTAAATATCATTGACATTGGTGAAATAATGTCCACTAAGATTAAATGTAAATTATAATGATTATGTAAATTAATTTGAATTTCATATACAAGATTGAGATTGATTATAATGACTATCTTCATTTTAAATTGAAGTGTAATATAAAATTATATAAAAACAAAAATAAATAAAGGTACATTTTATTATATTGGAATCTTTTATCTAACTTTGTTTTAGTTACATCCATTGACTTTTTAGGTACATATATTAAATTGAATGTTAGGGTTCAAATTATGAATAATAAAAAAATATCAAAACATTAAAGTTATGTTCTACTAATTTTACCAAATAATATAACGATAATTGAAAACGTTAAAATTAAATAGGTTAATTAGAAAACTTTCAAAAATTATGAAAAGGATTTTGATTTTTGAAACATTAAAATGGGGTGTTTATTTTATACATTAATTTTGACATTTAGTCATAATTACAAATTGGCATAAAAAATAAAAGTTGTATTTTATATATTAACTTTTACCCGAATTTATTAAATTGAATTTGACCAATAAAGTTGTATTCTGAAAATATATTAAATCGAATTTGACCAACAACAATAGAAGATTGATTATATAAAAATGATTTAAATTACATGAATTGTGTAACATACATAATAAATACATAAATAATCATATTTAACATCAATTGTCCTACAAAAACAAAGCCATTTTTGCAGCTAATACTCATTCCATTAAATTAGCTATTCTACCAAGTTAGGGGTCATAAGCTGAAATGATAAAAATAAAATTAATGTTACATAATATATTATTCCGGATAAATGAAAAAATAAAAAAGTATATTTTGGTTTAGTAACAATTACCAATAGATGTAACCAGAATAATTAATAGAATAAATCCGATAACAATTGTAATCACAACCTAAATAAACCACTCATTGTATGAAAGATAGAGCAGTAATCATTAATATTAAATTAATGTTACATAATATATTATTTTGGCTAAATTAAAAACATTAAAAACTATATTTTGGTTCAGTAAGAATCACCAATGGATGTAACAAGAATAATTAACACAATAATTGTATGGAAGATAGAGCAAGTAGAGAAACTTCAACATTTCCGTTGAATCTTGGATTTTGATGTAGAACCTAAATAGATTATATGAAAATTATATAATATTAAAAAAATATAAACAAAAAACGAAAAAGAAAATGAATTGACAATGACAATAATGAATAATATATGAGAATCGGCCATTAGAGTATAAAAATTACCTTACCGGAAAAATGAAATAGACGATCGGCAGAGGTGGGTAATCCACAAGAAAGAGAGAGAAATTAAAATGATTATTAGGGTTTGCATTGTGAATGTTTATATAATGGGATGATTTGACATTAATAGGAAAGGAAACATGTGGCATGACAATGAGTTGGTATCTAGGTTGACACCCTCGATTGATGCCATGTGAAAACTCTTGCATGTTTTTATAGTGCAGTAAGATAATGGTTTTTTTACTCACAATTAGAATTGTCAAGTTATGACATGATATGCTGACACGAGATAAGTTGATACAAAGTTAAACTTGGGTAAACGAGTGAACATGACTAAATAGGTCCAATGCGCTAAACTCATTTATGATACACGCAATACATTCAACTTATCATGTTAATAGGTTAACTTTACATGATTATTACCCGCTAATCAAAACGACGTAAGTCTATAGTTTTTTAAATAATTAAATATAAATGGTAACTTTTAGTTTATGATGTTAATTGTATATATTTGGTATCTTTTAATTGTGTTTTATGACAAGATGAATCAATAATTGTATAAAGAGTAAATTATAATTTTGGTCTTTTATATTTGTATCAAACTTTAGCATTTATTTTTGGAACATTTATATATATCTCATTCCTAAGTTTTCTTATTACATATATATCAAACCCTTAAACATCAATTACATATATCCTCTCTTTAAACCACATATTTTACATATGTCCCCGTTTCATTTAAATTAACTAATTAAATGATCAATTTACCCTTAGTGAACTAAAGAACTATTTGTGTGTGTCTATATATATATATATATATTCTTTTTTTTCTATTTTACCAAAAATACCTTTATATTCAAATAAATAAAAACAAAATAAATAAGAACTCTTTATATTAAAACCAAAACTTTAGTATGACCCACCTAAGTTCCGTCACCTCTAAATTCCCTCCAAAAAAGTTAAAATTCCTCCTAACACCATTCTTCGTCATATGCAGATTCACCCACCGGCTCACAGCCTTACAACATCTTCTGCGTACACCATTGTTATCACGGTCGTACTCCTTCGTCCATCATTGCCAACAGTTATGTTGAGTCCAGATGTTACTCTTTCTCTTCGGAGTTGCTGATTCTCGTCGAGTCAAGGTTTCCGGTTGCCATCCTCCATCTCCATCTTCAATCTACCTGGTAGCGATTTCCATGGCAGTTTAGATCTGAGTTTGAGAATGAAAGAGATAGATGCAGGTTGATGAAAAATCCTTTGTTAAATTGGTTGCGGTGGCGATCGTAGTTGGTGAACTTACCGAGTTTGGGTTTGGGCGTTAATCTAGTGGTTACGGTGGTCAACAGCGGGTTGAAATGAAGATGAAAGGTGATAATGGGTCGTTAGCGATGCTTCTATGGTGAAAGACGATGGTAGGAGATGATTCTATGGCGGAACTGATGGTCTTCCAGTAAGATGGAACTCATTATTGTGTGTATTTAATTTATTACATTGTATATGTAAATTGAAGAAAAGGGTAAATAGGTAATTTTATATGAAAAAAGGGAAATATGTAATTGATTTTTAAAGGAAATATGTAATTAAATGTTT